>NC_091236.1:11449736-11464736 GCF_040958095.1 Procambarus clarkii
TGTTTCTGCTGCTGCTGCTACTTCTACTGCTACTGCTGCTGCTGGTTCTGCTACTGCTTCTGCTGCTACTGCTGCTGCTGGTTCTGCTACTGCTTCTGCTGCTACTGCTGCTGCTGCTTCTGCTACTGCTTCTGCTGCTACTGTCCTAACTCCTCCATACTGCTGACAGCCTCCTTCGTCATCTCACCCACCTCCATCTCCACTTCCGCCGGCGGCTGCGTTGATCTCTGTTTGTCTATTTCACTGGCCATCTCTCGCACTCTATTTCCTTGCGTTCCCCATCAAGCACTCGGGCCGACTTCAAAGGAGGGGGGGGGGGAAAGGAGGGGATGAGAGGGGGGAGGAATTCCCCTAATCTTTCTTCCCCCTGGTCTCAATCCCTTTTCCCTCTTTCCCACCCGTCTCTCAGTTCTTTTTTGCATCTTTCCCACTTCTGTCCTACTTGTGACATCTCCCTCATGGCGTCTCGAGTTTAGAATTAGGGATTGTCGAGTCCAAATCTTGGTTAGTGTGAAATGGGATGGGGGGAATGGGGGAGGGAATAGAAGGGATAGAGAGGAGGGTTCTGGGATTGATGGGAAGGGTATAGAATGGTGGATCTTTACAAGATCCACCGAATGTTCAGCTGAAGCATCCAAGTGCTTTTAATCTTTATTTTTTTTCAATTATTCTGCTGTTCCCATTAATGCTTGTGAAAAGGTGTGTGTGTGTGTGTGTGGGTGTGTGTGTGTGTGTGTGTGTGTGTGTGTGTGTGTGTGTGTGTGTGTGTGTGTGTGTGTGTGTGTGGCCTTACCTAGTTGTGCTTGTGGGGTTTGAGCTTTGGCTCTTTGGTCCCGCCTCTCAACCGTCAATCAACTGGTGTACAGATTCCTGAGCCTACTGGGCTCTATCATATCAACATTCGAAACTGTGTATGGAGTCAGCTTCCACCACATTGCTACTTAATGCATTCCATTTATTAACTACTCTGACACTGTGTGTGTGTGTGTGTTTAATAGTTGTGTTTTTGCGGGGGTTGAGCTTTGCTCTTTCGGCCCGCCTCTCAACTGTCAATCAACTGTTTACTAACTACTTTTTTTTTTCTCCACACCACACACACACACACCCCAGGAAGCAACCCGTGACAGCTGACTAACTCCCAGGTACCTATTTACTGCTAGGTAACAGGGCCACTTAGGGTGAAAGAAACTTTGCCCATTTGTTTCTGCCTCGTGCGGGAATCGAACCCGCGCCACAGAATTACGAGTCCTGCGCGCTATCCACCAGGCTACGAGGCCCCTCTTGTGTGTGTGTGTGTGTGTGTGTGTGTGTGTGTGTGTGTGTGTGTGTGTGTGTGTGTGTGTGTGGATATGTAGATGCGCATGGGCATATTTATCCAACTTGTACATGATAGATCTAGTGTTAGTTAACTCCTACGCTAAGCCTACTCACTCACGTCGAACATCTCATTTTTGTTATACTTCTCGGAATCTTGTATGTTGTGATCATGTCGCCTGTGTCACATTTCATTTTCCTAATTCTTCTCTACCAGCTTAGTGCTCAGAATTCTTGTATGAATCTTGTATTAGCAATCCTCTGGGCCAGTACCTGTTTCACTCTTGTTTCATTTTAATGCTACTTCTCCATTCACACTACCTTGCATTTGTCGAGGGTTGAAGTCACGTAGCCATTTCTCAACATTGCCCCCCCCCCCCCATGCACTCTAGCTGTTTGGCTAGGAGTTCTACCTCGAAAACTTCTCTTCAAATGCATAAACCAATCACATTAACGTGTCATATGAACTAGAAAATTAGTTGGTTGAAATACTTGAAAGTAACCAGTGTACTCACCTAGTATTCACCCAGCACTCACCTAGTATTCACCTAGTGTGTGCAGGTTCAAATCCTCCCATCAAGGTTTCAACTCGATTTTCTCAAGACATTCATTTTCCTTTCAATATAAACAAATATATATTTCAAATTGCGAAATATAATCTATATAGTTAACTCATAGATTAGAGAGAGAGAGAGAGAGAGAGAGAGAGAGAGAGAGAGAGAGAGAGAGAGAGAGAGAGAGAGAGAGAGAGAGAGAGAGAGAGAGAGAGAGAGACAGACACAGACAGACAGACAGAGAGAGAGAGACAGAAAGAGAGCAAAGCCAAGACATTCTTGGTTCAATTCACCAGACCAATCCCAAGAAAATAAAGTTTCCGTCACTGTGAGCACACACTCTCCCCTTCCACAATGCTCTCTGCAGCCCCATTCCACCGTCTCCCTTCCCTCTCTCTCTCTCTCTCTGAACATTCTCCTCCCCCTTCCCACCTTCCACCAACCCATCTCATTTACCAACATACATTTCTCATACCCAAGTTTTCAAGAGGTCCCCCCCTTACCTATTCCTCTCTTTGGCTAGTTGTTCCACTTTAACTATTCCATGTTACCCCTTTTACCTATTCCCCCCCCCCCCAAAAAAAAAAACCTACACTATTCTCAATTTTCCCATCATACATCCTTCGAAAGTTTTCCCTATTTCCATTTCCATGCTCTGCTTTCAACGTTGCGAATACAGTGGAAAAATCATGGGTGATAACTAAATATATCTTTAAAATAAGCTAGTCGACTGTGGACAGAAGAGAAAGGAGAAAGAGAGACAGAGAATTAAGTGATAGTGAAGGAGAGGCGAAGCAACAAGAGGTGAAGAAAAGATCTTAGGGAGTGGAATAGATAGAAGAGTAATGAAAATAGAGAAGCAAAAGGAATGAGGAAAATGGTAATGACAGAATCACGAGATAGAACAAGAAGTTAGAAGAAGTCTAGTTAAACAAAGAGAGAATAAGAAGAGAGGGGAAAAAACGAAGACACAGATGATGAGGGAGGATGGATGATAAAGAAAAGGAAGAAGCAATAGATGAAGAGGATAGGACACTAATGTCAAAGGGTGAGAGTGTGGCGCTTGAATAGCTAAGATGCCTTGTCTTGTACACCGACGCCTCCAAGATGACCTGGAGGTCACGTATGCGCGCGCGCGCGCGTACACACACATCAGAATAGTTAACCAATATAACGCAACACGTCCAACAAGTCCAGTAAGCCCCGTCCTCTTGAACCGATTAGAAACTGCAACTTCACTACATGACACTGCTCGACTTGAGAGCAACAGCAGCTCCCCATGTAGGGGACTTCCTATTAGCAACCCCCAATTCCCCTAACCGAACGGAATTGAAAACTTAACATCCCGTCGTTGAAAAGCAGAGGTGCAACAGGTACTCTGAGAGAACTCTATCAACATCAGAGGCCCGAGACTGTTCAACACGCTTCCACTACACATAAGGGGCATAACTGGCCGACCCCTCACAGTGTTCAAGAGAGAACTATCAACATCAGAGGCCCGAGACTGTTCAACACGCTTCCACTACACATAAGGGGCATAACTGGCCGACCCCTCACAGTGTTCAAGAGAGAACTATCATCATCAGAGGCCCGAGACTGTTCAATACGCTTCCACTACACATAAGGGGCATAACTGGCCGACCCCTCACAGTGTTCAAGAGAGAACTATCATCATCAGAGGCCCGAGACTGTTCAATACGCTTCCACTACACATAAGGGACATAACTGGCCGACCTCTCACAGTGTTCAAGAGAGAACTATCAACATCAGAGGCCCGAGACTGTTCAACACGCTTCCACTACACATAAGGGACATAACTGGCCGACCCCTCACAGTGTTCAAGAGAGAACTATCAACATCAGAGGCCCGAGACTGTTCAACACGCTTCCACTACACATAAGGGGCATAACTGGCCGACCCCTCACAGTGTTCAAGAGAGAACTATCATCATCAGAGGCCCGAGACTGTTCAATACGCTTCCACTACACATAAGGGACATAACTGGCCGACCTCTCACAGTGTTCAAGAGAGAACTACCAACATCAGAGGCCCGAAACTGTTCAACACACTTCCACTACACATAAGGGACATAACTGGCCGACCCCTCACAGTGTTCAAGAGAGAACTACCAACATCAGAGGCCCGAAACTGTTCAACACACTTCCACTACACATAAGGGACATAACTGGCCGACCCCTCACAGTGTTCAAGAGAGAACTGGATAAGCACCTCCAAACGATACCTGATCAACCAGGCTGTGACTCATACGTCAGGCTGCGAGCAGCCGCGCCCAACAGCCTGGTTGATCAGTCCAGCAACCAAGAGGCCTGGTCGACGACCGGGCCGCGGGGACGCTAAGCCCCGGAAGCACCTCAAGGTAACCTCAAGGAAACCCGTCAATTTTGCGAGCCGCAATAGATTTATGCACAGAACAGGCTGGATAGATAGGTATTATCTTGAGGTTATCTTGAGATGATTTCGGGGCATAGCGTCGCTCGGTCTCCGAAGATCGAACCTGGGACCTCAGGATTACGACTCCGAAGCGCTATCCACTCAGCTGTCAGACCCTACACACTACTGTAGGTACACACTACTGTCCGAAAAAGAGACGCTGGCTGATGTAACTGAATCGACTTGAGAATGGTCCAGGACGGACCGAAACGTCGTCGTCCCTTCACATTCTAGTGTGTGGTCTGGTCATCGATGTAACTGAACATTTAACACTTAAGGTATAGATATAAACAGCATATTAAAAACCATTACAAGAGAGAGAGAGAGAGACACTGGGAGGAGTATAGTAAAGAGCGGTCCCGCAAGGGCAAGTCTGAAACCCATTGCTGTTAGTTTCTTTTGACCATGCAAATGATGAATACGCTTTTCTGATTAATTTGTGTCGAGAATCTGAAACTGCTGCACCCCCCCTCCCTGCCCCCCCTCCCACCCCCCCACCCCCACAAAAAAATGACAAGGAGGAGACGTAACTACAAAATGGTCCACGACGATCTTGAAAAGCATCTGAGAAGTTCTTATTTTATATATATATATATATATATATATATATATATATATATATATATATATATATATATATATATATATATATATATATATAACCTTCAGAACAGACTTCAGAAGGCAGACAGTAACAAAGCTTGATTACAAGAACAATTTAACTGTCCAGGATTACATCTGCTAAAGTCAGATATATATGTTAACAAATGCCCAAAAGTGATGATAAAAAATGGAAAAAGGTGTCTGGTATAGACACCTTATAGACACCTGCCTTTATAGACAGCTATATATTACCGAGTAGTATATGTAAGTTATATATTAGTACCGAGTTACTATATATAAAATATATAAATATATCTAAATGTTATAACATTTGGGATTTACAACTCCAAGCTCGGTAATATGGAAAATGGATTAACATAGAATTATATAAAAAATATATAAATGTATTTTTCTTTGAAAATTGATGTAAATATGATGTTTATATTGTATATTATTTAACAAAGAAAACAAAAGAGTAATCTTTTATGTAACAAAAACAGTACTTTCACGCAACTTATCTGAGACAACCCCCGTCTAAAAGTTTCAGAAATTATGTAGTTATAGACTCGAATACGCGAGATTGCTAAGGTTATTTGAAAGACAGCGAGAGTTACGGCACTGGAAGTAACCTAACCTGACCTTCGTCGCGTTGTGGTGGTAGTGGTGAATGTGTATAGAAAGCAGGCGAATGTGTATAGAAAGCAGGTGAATATGTATAGAAAGCAGGCGAATGTGTATAGAAAGCAGGTGAATATGTATAGAAAGCAAGTGAATGTGTATAGAATGCAGGCAAATGTGTGTAGAAAGCAGACGAATGTGTATAGAAAGCAGGCAAATGTGTATAGAAAGCAGGCAAATGTGTATAGAATGCAGGCGAATGTGTATAGAATGCAGGCGAATGTGTATAGAAAGCAGGCGAATGTGTATAGAAAGCAGGCGAATGTGTATAGAAAGCAGGCGAATGTGTATAGAAAGCAGGCGAATGTGTATAGAAAACAGACGAATGTTTATAGAAAGCAGGCGAATGTGTATATCAACAACATCGTGGCGCTTCGGAATTCATGTACTTGTTCACCTGCCATCCCACCGTGGGAGAGCAGGTGAACCAACATGGGAGAAAAAAAACACCTAAAACCGTAAACTCCCCCACCCACCCTAAAAAAAAAATTCAAAGAGATAAGACGTCTCATAGTAACTACGAACCTTCAGATCAGCTGCCAGAATCCTCCTCAGCCCGACTCACCTGAAAATACAGAAATATGGTCACTAAGATGATATTCTAAGATAAGAGAATCTGAAGATGTTTCTGATTTATGTGACAATCAGTGTTTATAGGTGAAGGAACCTGAGGAAAGGTGCGAAATTTGAGAGAAAGGAAAAGAGAGAAAAGAGAGAGAAGGGAGGAATGAGGGAGCAAAGAGGGAAGGGAGAAAGCAAAGAAAGGAGAGAGCAAAGAAGGGTGTTAAGGAGATGAGAAAGAAAGGGAAATGAAGAGGGAAAGAATAAAATTAGATAGTGTGGGGTCAGAGGTGGGGGTCATCCAAGGAGGGGTCAAGTTAGTTGGGGGAAAAGTTAGGTGGGGTCAAGTTAGGTAGGATACAGTCGTGCAAGTTACAGTCATCCCAAAAGGGGTACAAACTTTCTGTCACACCCTGTAATAAAAAAAAAAAATATTACTAATGATTTGTTGGTACAGGTAAACCTGGATTTAATTAAGCGTTTAGATTTCAATGACAATATAATTATATATAAGGAACGTGGAGGGGAAAAAGTCATTTAGCGAGGCTTAATTTAAATATAAAAAGCAAATGGACCATTTTAGATTTCCATGGAAGTGATTTTAATTCATCAACCTAAAAAAAAAAATTAGATTGATCTTCAAGACAATTTCTCATGATCAGGGCTGTCACCTGAGCTGCCCTGAAATCAGGGGGCCAGATTCACGAAATAGTTACGCAAGCACTTACGAACCTCTACATCTTTTCTCAATCTTTGGCGGCTTTGTTTACATTAATTAAACAGATAATGATTTCCGGAGCACCAGGAGGCTGTTTATAACAATAACAACAGCTGATTGACAAGTTGTCATGCTTGTAAACTGTTTAATAAACGTAACCAAAGCCGTCAAAGATTGAGGAAAGACGTTCACGTTCGTAAGTACTTGCGTATAACTGCTTCGTGAATCTGGCCCCCCCCCCCCAGGAATCGGGGATTAGCTAAAGGTGTCGAAACCACCTCTTTAAGGCGCCCCAGGTAACACTCCTTCAGGTAATGATCAATTAGACAAGAACACATGGACCCTTTGAATGCAACACCCACCATTAGGATACGTCAAGTGTTGTTGCTGTTGATACGGGCGAGACAACATGCCCTAAAAGGCACTACGGGATCACCATAGCCCGTGCTACTTGGAACTCTGTTCCAGGTAGCGAATCTTTAACAACAACAACTCGGCCTCTGCTCGTCCAAGCAGAGATCTTGAATCTGTCCCTCGGATTCTGCTCGCCCGAGCAGTGGTAGTCATTCAAGTGTATTCATCAATGCTTCAAATAAAGTCATCAATTCTTCAAATGACGTCATCAATGCTTCAAATGACGTCATCAATGCTTCAAATGACGTCATCAATACTTCAAATGAAGTCATCAATGCTTCAAATGAAGTCATCAATGCTTCAAATGAAGTCATCAATGCTTCAAGTGACGTCATCAATGCTTCAAGTGAAGTCATGAATGCTTCAAGTGAAGTCATCAATGCTTCAAATGACGTCATCAATGCTTCAAATGAAGTCATCAATGCTTCAAATGAAGACATCAATGCTTCAAATGAAGTCATCAATGCTTCAAATGAAGACATCAATGCTTCAAATGAAGACATCAATGCTTCAAATGAAGACATCAATGCTTCAAATGAAGACATCAATGCTTCAAATGAAGACATCAATGCTTCAAATGAATTCATCCATACTTCCCTACCGTGAAATAAATGGAATTTTGTAAAAATATAAATCTATTATTAAATATCATTAGTTTTTTCATATAGTTAGGTCTAGGGGGTAGATTTACCTACTTTTTAGGTTCTCTAGTGTTTTATTTTTTTTTAAGGAAATGTCATATATATACTTAATACAACGCCTTTAAGAATGTACATAAGTTTCAGCATACATTGTCGTTACAAACCTTTTTTTTCTACTTTTTTTCTAAGCTAACGACTAAACCTTTTTCTAAGCTAACGACTAAACCTTTTTCTAAGCTAACGACTAAACCTTTTTCTAAGCTAACGACTAAACCTTTTTCTAAGCTAACGACTAATTCCCGAATGAACGATATATCGCCCTCCAATCCAGAAGAAGAAGGCCTATATATGAGACAGCGCCTATTTAGGCCTATTTGGGATGTAAATTGGGCGAGATTCGAACAGCGGGAGTGAACGAAGCGCTGCTCGAAAAAAAATTCGAACATGGTCTATTGAGAGTCGTCTGTAAAGTGGTATTTTCTTTTTTAAAACAAAGGGGGGGAGAGGGGGGGGTTGGGTTAATGAGCATTTGGCTATTGTTGATGAGGACGGGTTAGTGTCTTGACCTATTTGTGTGCTAACAATTAGCACCTGGAACGCCCTTCTCCCCCCTCTTTCAGCTGAAATGTACTGATTCTAATGTACCGATTCCCATCCAATTTTCTATGTCATATTGTGTGTGTGTGTGTGTGTGTGTGTGTGTGTGTGTGTGTGTGTGTGTGTGTGTGTGTGTGTGTGTGACCGGCTGAACGATTTAACTTAATCTGGAAGATTCACATATACTCTTGCACCACACACGACCCTGTCCCCCCCTCCAATAAAAGGGGGTCGTGAGAGGGGTGGAAGGGAAAGGTGGTGGTGGGGGGGGGGAGGGAACAATGAGGTTGCGTGAATTCCACACACCTGTATTACCCACCACCCCCCGGCAACACCCGGGGACTGGCACCGCTCTCTCTCTCTCTCTCTCTCTCTCTTTCACTTTACAACCCCTCGTACTTTAATCTAAGTGAGGTCACCACTACCACACGCCAGGTCACAGCACGCGAAGGTGCTTTGGTTGAGATAACGGGAAAGGAGGGATGGGGGGTGGGGGTTAGGGGTGGAAGAGGAATGGAAAGGAAGGGAGACGGTGAATGGGAAGGGTGGTGATGTGTGTGTGTGTGTGTGTGTGTGTGTGTGTGTGTGTGTGTGTGTGTGTGTGTGTGTGTGTGCGCAAATGCGTGACATGGTGTGATTCTCAGGTTAATGGTATTACTTGGGTGGGTATTGTGGTGGTGGTAGTGGTGGTTGTAGTGATCATGGTTGTGGTTGTGGTGGTGCACTTGGTAGTGTGTGTGTGTGTGTGTGTGTGTGTGTGTGTGTGTGTGTGTGTGTGTGTGTGTGTGTGTGTGTGTGTGTGTGTGTGTTTGTTACTGGCTAGTGGCTATGAAGCCATTCTTGGTTGTCGAACCTGCTAAAAAAGGGTTAGAAACCTCATGGAATTGTGGTCCCTTGGCGATGTTAAATATAGTGAAGGGTGAAAGCCTTCTCCTACACCTTCTTCAGGTTCAAGGTGGTGCTATAGAACCTGCCAAGGGTAGAATTGAACCTCTATAGTTGTGGTTCTTCTCAAGATGTTGAAGAACCTGGTTATCCCTTGGCAAACAATCTCCATGAGCTAGTTAGTTACACACAGTTTAAGACACCAATCAGTCTAGCCCTTCACAGCACAATTGCTTCGTGAACAGGACCACAACAATCTCCAAGGATAAGGAAGATATGCATTTGCTCTCTGATTGTATGGGACGAGTAGGTGGTGAGGAAGAAGGAAGATTAATCACCTTAAAGTGATTAATCACCTGATGATCAATCACCTGTATTGATCATCAACATGAAACGGTTACAGTTCGAGTCGAACTCGAATTGACAGTCGAACTAGACAGCTGCTCGGAAGCCGCTGTCATACTCAATGGATACAACGTCTTAGAACCCAACATGTCACAAAACTAAACATCTCCAAAGAAACACCGTTTTGAGAGCAACAGATCAACCCGTTTTCCTAAAGTTTCCCAACGTCAAAAAAAAACAGTCAATTTAAAGACTTTTTTTTTTTTTTTTTTTTTATTATTTTCTACCACAGACGTGGCCACACATTTACAATGCTAACCAGCATATATACATTTTCTTCTGTCCTCCATGGACAGGGTTAGAGAAGTGTTAAACATACAGTTCAAGGGTTTATTGAACACTCAACCACAGAAGGTGATTCGGTGCTTTTAAAATGCTAAGAATTTAAAGACTGTTTAATCCTATTATCCTAACCTACCAGAGGACCCAAAACAGAAAACGGGGCAGTATATCACTTTCGCCAGTTGCTTCCATTTTTCTAGTACGACGGTTTTTGGCCGTAGGTAACGCATACGATCGAAATACGACGTTCTTTGTAAGAGGACAGATTGAACATATAGTTGACTAGATCACACACTAGAAGGTGAAGGGACGACGACGTTTCGGTCCGTCCTGGACCATTTTCAAGTCGATAAGGGGAACATATAGTCAGCCAAGGCCTTATCCCCCCCCAAAAAAAAAAAAAGTTGAAATTACAACGAATTTTATTATTAAAAAAGGTCACATACAGCCCCCAAATGACATTACGGGGCTATTCATGCCCGTGCCACCTCTTGGGTGCCTTAATCTTCATCAATCAATTAATCCAAAATGACAAGAAAATGCCAATGACCCAAAAAGCAACATTTATAGTTTACATAAAAACAACACCACCCACAGCGACCCAAATTACGTAATGTCACCTCTTATGACAAGACGCTATAAGGTTAAGATCTTAACAATCGAACCACCACGCCAAGTGTAATAAAATGCCATCTCAATTATGCTCGTAAACACCTTAAAACCCAGACTTGTAGGTGATTTGGAGTGGGCGGAGACGGAGTGTCGAGCAACTGATCTTATTACCCACTTAAACGACCGGTAAACGACACCGAACAAGGGGGGGCAGATCGTTATAGCTTGTCCGGCTGGAAAAGGGGGGGGAGGGGGGATTGGGGGGAGTAAGGGGGGATTGGAAAGCGGGTCCATCAAAGGGTTCTAAATAATGACAGTAATCAGGCGCTTTCAAAAATAATTTTTAAGCAACATTCTTGGAGAGACATTACAAGCACCTTCCCCGTGCCTTAGTCCTGTCGCTAAGGGACAAGTATTAGTGCTAAGTATAACCTTTGTATAATTGATGCTTAAGGAAGCAGCAGTTGCAGCAGCAGCAGCAGTAGCAGTAGCAGCAGCAGTAGCAGCAGTAGCAGCAGCAGCAGTAGCAGCAGTAGCAGCAGTAGCAGCAGTAGCAGCAGCAGTAGCAGCAGTAGCAGCAGCAGTAGCAGCAGCAGTAGCAGCAGCAGCAGCAGCAGTAGCAGCAGTAGCAGCAGCAGCAGCAGTAGCAGCAGCAGCAGTAGCAGCAGTAGCAGCAGCAGTAGCAGCAGCAGTAGCAGCAGCAGTAGCAGCAGTAGCAGCAGCAGCAGTAGCAGCAGTAGCAGCAACAGCAGCAGCGACCTCAACACCAACCTGTGCATCGTATGCAAGGAATGAGCATTGTTAATCATTGATTGTAGCAAGTCCAAAAGAAGATGCAATGCGAATGCACCTTTCTCTTATTGCTAGTCGAATGAACTGGATTTGCTGGAGCCGGTCGGCCGAGCGGACGCTGGCCTTGTGATCCTGTGGTCCTGGGTTCGATCCCAGGCGAGAAACAATGGGGAAAGTTTCTTTCACCCTATGCCCCTGTTACCTAGCAGTAAAATAGGTACCTGGGTGTTAGTCAGCTGTCACGGGCTGCTTCCTGGGGGTGGAGGCCTGGTCGAGGAGCGGGCCGCGGGGACACTAAAGCCCCGAAATCATCTCAAGATAACCTCAAGATAACCTTTGCAAGGAACGGCAGCCTAAGCAACAGTTTATTTTCTCTCCAAGTAACACCTTACTTTCAGCTCAAGAGTAACAGTTACTCTCCAAGTAACGGCAAGTATTCTGTTTTTTGCAGAACAGAATTGGCCTAGACGCCTGGAGGTCAAAGGTCATAGTAGAAATGTGGTAAATAGTATGGTTCCTATTTAGGGTTAATGGCCCTCACGGTAGTTACCTAAGGTCAAGGGTCATTTGGATAGATATTCAGTATTAACAATCATTAAGAAAACATTCCTTCTCATGGTTTAAAGTAGTTAATTAAGGTTAAGTGTGTCCCTCATATCTTCCCTCACCTTCTCTCCCTTCCCTCACCCCTCCCTCACCTCTCCTCCCTTCTCCCTACCCCCCCTCTCTCACCACCCTGACCTGATGAGACAGCGGGGCCTGACATCTGAGTGGACAGCGCTCGGGATTCGTAATCCTGAGGTTCAGGCTTCGATTCCCAGCGGCGACGGAAACAAATGGGCAGAGTTTCTTTCACCCTGATACCCCTGTTCACCTAGCATTAAACAGGTATATCTGGGAGTTAGACAGCTGCTACGGGCTGCTGCTTCCTAGGGATGTGAAACAAAATGAAAGTCTGCTCGAGGACCGGGCCGCGGGGACGCTAAGCCCCGAAATCATCTCAAGATAACCCGTCTTTCATCTGTCCCTCACCCGTCCAAGACGTGATGACAGATCAACAACAACCTGGATAAAAGTCCTGGGATCTCGCTTTCATAATAATTATTACCATTTTTTCCCTGCAGATTCCTGACACGGGCCGTTATTATGACGATTAGGCAACTACAATTAGGCCCAATTTGCCTCCCTTAGTAAATGGGTGGTCAATTAATTTCTCCACCCTATGTGAAGCAGCCTGAAACCTAATTGGTCTTGAGGTATTGCACCCCCCCTGTTCCTATTTTTTTGGGGGGTCCTGTTTCTTTTTTCATCATTCTACGTTCTTTTCTGATTTTCGCTCTCTTGCTTTACTTCCTAATCCTTCTCCTCCTCATTCTCTCATTTCTTTTCTTCCTAATCTTGCTCCTTACCTTTTGAGAAGTAACAGTTACTCTTCTTAAGGCATGAGCAGGTAATTTTATTTTGTGGTCGATTAGGTGAGTTCCCTTCTCTCTGGTCGACTATGTGAGTTTCCGTTCCCTTTTGTGGTCGACTAGGTGAGTTTCCGTTCCCTTTTGTGGTCGACTAGGTGAGTTCCCTTCCCTCTGGTCGACTTGGGAACTCCCCACTCCCTAGTCGACTAGGGAACTCCCCACTCCCTAGTCGACTAGGGAACTCCCCACTCCCTAGTCGACTAGGGAACTCCTCACTCCCTCTGATCGACTTGGGAAAATAAACAGTTTAAACAATAAATTGCTATTAATCCAATACCTAAAAATCTCCTTTTATTCCCGGTAAACTGGTCAAACTATTGATAAACAAAAAAGCCATTTAATTTATGACATCACTTAAGGCAAATTTTTTAGTAGAAATGTAAAGGCAATTTAATTTTAAAACAAAATATAAAGGCAATTTAATTTTAAAACAAAATATAAATTAATACACATCGCTCTAGGCAATTTTTTTAATAATTAAAAAAAACATTTTTTATCACCCTTTAAGCCTTTCGTTGCCTTCTCTTCCACATATATATTAAGATGGATATTACGTAAGTCTATGATATCTTGAACCAGTTAAGGATGACAGTCTAACAGTCAGGAAACTACTTGAGAACCCTACTACAGTCAATTTTCAATCAAACACCTTCTGTATAACTTTTTCCAAAGTCATAATACTCTAGAAAACGAGGCCTTATCCTCCAGTCATGACAGGCAATGATCCAGTCAATAACTCCACTGTCCAGTCATTTAGGTCATTGACTGGATCATTGTCCAGCCATTTAGCCATCCCACTTAGCTGATATATACCGATTTGGCTCTTCAACCTGCCAGTCTATCTACCACTTAATAGCCCTCACTATACAGTCCAACAGTCACGAGATACCGGTATATATATATCCAGTTAATAACAGGATCAACTACAGTCAATCAATACCCCCCAACAGTTAAATACCCCCTCAAACGTCCCAATAAACGACATTTATCCAGTCTTAGACAGTCAATAGCACCAGTTAATGACGTCTTCCAGTTAATGGATGAGCATTCATTTAGGCCCCTTAACTGGCAGTCAGAAGAAGCTGCCCAGACTGGCCGCCAGTTAATCTGCCTCTCCAACATCCCTTCACGGTGATTGATCACCCTATCTTGCGCCAAACCTAACTATTACAACCGCGAAATGCGTAAGTACAACCGCGAAATGCGTAAGGCCACTTCGCGATCAGTATTATCCAAATTATAGCGTCCGGGTGGTGGTTCAAGGGAGGTATAACTTATCTGCATTAGGGAGATAGGTTAACTATTTTTTTGATAAGAGAAGATGGAGTTCATTATGTTCATTTGAGTTACTGGGGCTTTTAATCCGCCAAGGAGCCGTGATTAGACATTTTGAGGCGTTAATGGTCGTTGGTGATTGGCCGTTCACGAAAAATCAGGTCAATTTGTAAAAAAATGAACTTTTGAGGAGTTTATATTTCAACCACTTTTCTCACGAGAAGAACGTATGACTTATAGAAGCCTCAGGTTAGAATAGTTAATCTAATCCTTTGTTAGATAGAACACACACACACACACACACACACACACACACACACACACACACACACACACACACACACACACTAATCTCTCTGTTGATTGACGGTTGAGAGGCGGGACCAAAGAGCCAGAGCTCAACCCCCGCAAACACAACTAGGTGAGTACAACTAGGTGAGTACACACACACACACACGCGCGCGCGCACACACACACACACACACACACACACAAAGAGCCAGAGCTCAACCCCCGCAAGCACAATTAGGTGAGTACACACACACACACACACACACACACACACACACACACAGGGTTTAAACACGAAAACTGTGCTGGTTAGGTTAGGTCAGTGTGGGTTCTCTTGATCATCTGACTGGTCATGTGACTGTTTGCCTCGTCAACTAACGTGGCGCATGACAAGGTGTCCAGACGCATGACAAAGTGTCCAGACGCATGACAAGGTGTCCAGACGCATGCCAAAG
>NC_091236.1:11469736-11472488 GCF_040958095.1 Procambarus clarkii
CGACCTGCATGAAGCGAGACCGTCGCTCTACCGTCCGACCCAAGTGGTTGGAACCGTGGAATGAAGGGAACTATCAGGAGAAGCCATTAATAACTATATAGAGTGAACCATGGAGGTTCGAAACGTCGTGCAAATTATATAAATAAGTGTAATACACTCTATAGTAAATCACTTCTTTTCTTCACCTCAAAAGTACGAAAATGAGTTTTGGAGAACTCCTATTTCAATTAAGCCCTGATGCTAAGAAAATAGTTAGAGGGATAGAAGCCCTAAACCAGAAAATAATATACACAGAATATGCGGTCATATTCAATGAAACATGTTTGAAAGAAAACCTGCTGCCAGTATACACTAATGACTATATAGTGTACTTGGAAGAGGTCATTTGTAATGGGTTAACTCCTGGTGGATGCCTGGATTGTCCTCTATGCCCACAGGGCATTGGGACTCGGTCCATTGAAGGTTATGGAGGATCGACTGGGCACATTCCTCTTAATAGTGTTGAACTTTTCAACTTGCTACCCCATCACACACACACACACACACACACACACACACACACACACACACACACACACACACACACACACACAATAGGCTCAATAGGCTCAGGAATCTGTACACCAGTTGATTGACGGTTGAGAGGCGGGACCAAAGAGCCAGAGCTCAACCCCCGCAAGCACAATTAGGTGAGTACAATTAAGTGAGTACACACACACACACACACACACACACACACTCCCCTCTCACTAGTTTGGGGCATGGTTGGAAAACGAAAGCGGGTTGTGTTCTAGGGAAAACTAGTAGTCAATATCTCGCCCCCACTCACTCACTCTCTGAGTACCCAAATGAGCCACAGGGACGTTAGAAAAAACTTTTTCAGTGTCAGAGTAGTTAACAAATGGAATGCATTAGGCAGTGATGTGGTGGAGGCTGACTCCATACACAAATGGAGATATGATAGAGCCCAGTAGGCTCAGGAACCTGTACACCTGTTGATTGACAGTTGAGAGGCGGGACCAAAGAGCCAGAGCTCAACCCCCGCAAGCACAACTAGGTGAGTACTTTGCTATTAAGAATAAAATCCCCTGGTGTTATCTTCAGATTCTTGAGATGATTTCGGGGCTTAGTATCCCCGCGGCCCGGTCCTTGACCAGGCCTCCACACCCCCAGGAAGCAGCCCGTGACAGCTGACTAACTCCCAGGTACCTATTTACTGCTAGGTAACAGGGGGCATCAGGGTGAAAGAAACTCTGCCCATAGTTTCTCGCCGGCGCCCGGAATCGAATCCAGGACCACAGGATCACGCGTCCAGTGTTCTGTCCGCTCAACCACCGGGTGTTACCGCACCCTATGACCAAAAAAAAAATTCCATATACCCTTTCCACCCTTTCCGTTGCATCAAGCACTTGGCTAACACTACAAAATCCCTCCCAGTCCATCCCTTCCTTTCCCACACTCCTCTCCATCCTTGTCAACCATCTCTCCCTCCCCCCTCCCACATTTTCCCCCTTTCCAAACAATCGAAATCCACGAACAAATCCACAAGGGCCGTGACGAGGATTCGAACCTGCGTCCGGGAGCATCCCAGACACTGCCTAAATCCACTCCTTCCCCCCCCCTTAACCCATTCCTATTAGCCCCCCTCCCCCCCCCTCCTTTAAGCATATATATACAGATTCAATCCCAAAATCTTCCCCTCCTCTCATTCTTTTATTTTATCGTACTATGAAGGAATTTAAAACCATATAGAAGAATCAAGAATCGTGTCGGGGGGGGGGGGGGGGGCAGGTAAATAGGGTGTTTCACCCATTTAGGGGGTTTGGGAGGTTGTTATGGGGGGGGGCGGTACCCACTTTGGGGGTTGAGGACTGAACTCTGCTTCATGGGGGGGAGGGGGTGATAGATGGCTGTACCGAACTAAAGGATAAATGGGGGGGAAAAATGGGTGTTGACACAAGCAGTAATTGCCAGGGTAAACTAGAGCAGTTTGGCCCTTAAGGGGATACCTGAAGACCCCCCCCCCCAGAGAGGGATAGGAGGAGGAGGAGGAAGTACAGAAGAGGGGGGATGGGTAAGTGTGGGGTGGGGGGGTGGGGGAGGAAGAGTGTGAGGAAGAGGGTGATGAGAAGGAACAATAATATCTCCCGTATGGGAAA
Organism: Procambarus clarkii; assembly: GCF_040958095.1. Classification (NCBI taxonomy): domain Eukaryota; kingdom Metazoa; phylum Arthropoda; class Malacostraca; order Decapoda; family Cambaridae; genus Procambarus; species Procambarus clarkii. The sequence goes on from NC_091236.1 coordinate 11,471,896, forward strand.
ATATATATGGAGGCTGGTAGGGAAATTATCCCCCTGGCGTGGTGGGGAAATATTCTACATGTCGAGGAGAGAGGGAGAAAGGGGGGAGAGAGAGAGGGGGAGAGAGGGGGAGAGAGAGAGAGAGAGAGAGAGAGAGAGAGAGAGAGAGAGAGAGAGAGAGAGAGAGAGAGAGAGAGAGAGAGAGAGAGAGAGAGAGAGAGAGACAGAGAGAGAGAGAGAGAGACAGAGAGAGAGAGAGAGAGAGAGAGAGAGAGAGAGAGAGAGAGAGAGAGAGAGAGAGAGACAGAGAGAGAGGGAGAGAGAGAAAGAGAGAGAGAGAGAGAGAGAGAGAGAGAGAGAGAGAGAGAGAGAGAGAGAGAGAGAGAGAGAGAGAGAGAGAGAGAGAGAGAGAGAGAGAGAGAGAGAGAGAGAGAGAGAGAGAGAGAGAGAGACAGAGAGAGAGAGAGACAGAGAGAGAGACAGAGAGAGAGACAGAGAGAGAGAGAGAGACAGAGAGAGAGGAGAGAGAGAAGAGAGAGAGAGAGAGAGAGAGAGAGAGAGAGAGAGAGAGAGAGAGAGAGAGAGAGAGAGAGAGAGAGAGAGAGAGAGAGAGA
>NC_091236.1:11472988-11500488 GCF_040958095.1 Procambarus clarkii
TGCCACACAGGACAGTGAGGATGCTGCTCATATTCACTGCCACACAGGACAGTGAAGAATGCTGCTCATATTCACTGCCACACAGGACAGTGAGAATGCTGCTCATATTCACTGCCACACAGGACAGTAAAGAATGCTGCTCATATTCACTGCCACACAGGACAGTGAAGAATGCTGCTCATATTCACTGCCACACAGGACAGTGAAGAATGCTGCTCATATTCACTGCCACACAGGACAGTGAAGATGCTGCTCATATTCACTGCCACACAGGATAGATATATTCTTAAGACAACATAACCAAAATGATAAATTTGAACCAATATAACAACATATCTGATGACACTAATTTGTTGCAGCACAAACTACTGTACCACCCACCACCAATAGTTCCAAACCCAACAGAAGCAGATAGTGCACTAGGAACAACAGCAGCAGACTCAACAACAGCAGCCATAGCAGCAGAAGCAGACTCGACAACAGGATCCATAGCAGCAGAAGCAGACTCGACAACAGGATCCATAGCAGCAGAAGCAGACTCAACAACTGGATCCATAGCAGCAGAAGCAGACTCAACAACAGGAGCCATAGCAGCAGAAGCAGACTCAACAACAGGATCCATAGCAGCAGAAGCAGACTCAACAACAGGAGCCATAGCAGCAGAAGCAGACTCAACAACAGGAGCCATAGCAGCAGAAGCAGACTCGACAACAGGAGCCATAGCAGCAGAAGCAGACTCAACGGTAGTCGACACAAGTCAAAATCCCCTCGAAAGTTGATCTGCAATTATGCAAATGAGATCTAGATGATTGGGGGGGGGTGAAGGGTAGCTGAGATGGGGGGCACATTAGGTGCAGGCGATGAGTCACAATAACGTGGCTGAAGTATGTTGACCAGACCACACACTAGAAGTTGAAGGGACGACGACGACGTTTCGGTCCGTCCTGGACCATTCTCAAGTCGATTAGGTGTGGTTTATACTCTTGGGGGAAGGTGTATGATGTATTCAGGTGTGTCGTCAGGCGGTGTGTGCACCTGAGGCCTAGGTGAAGGGGCTATCATCATCATCATCAGGTGATGAATGCTGGCCAGTAAGGGAATTGTTGAATCATCCTTTCTGTGTATCTGGCTCTGTCTGTCTGTCTCTCTGTCTGTCTGTCTGTCTGTCTGTCTGTCTGTCTGTCTGTCTGTCTGTCTGTCTGTCTGTCTGTCTCTCTCTCTCTCTCTCTCTCTCTCTCTGTATACCCCTATGACAGCCTGTAACTTCTGTGTACACTAACTTGGACACCTGGTGTGTGTGTGTGTGTGTGTGTGTGTGTGTGTGTGTGTGTGTGTGTGTGTGTGTGTGTGTGTGTGTGTGTGTGTGTGTGTGTACCTCCCCCTCCCCCTTACACAATTCCTTGACACCTCACCTTGTGTACACCTCCAGGATATGTACACACAACGTCATGCGCGTGTACACACCCTCGGATGCAGTCATGCGCATCTCAGTCCCAGGTACACAAAAGCATGAGAATTCCTATCCATGTAAAAAGCTGAAGAAACTGGAACCCATGAGCTGAAGCTCATGGGGGCCGTGCACACACCAGCACCACATGTGCACACTGTCCAATGTGCACACACATTCTTTTTCAAGTACACACTGATTCGTGAACGTCTCTGCATTGATGCACTCTTAACACTTACACTGAACCGCTTACATCAATGGTCTCATATGTGTGTGTATGACGGGCTGTGTGCGTACGGATTCAGACACACAGGGGGAAGTGTGTACACACAGGGAGATGTAAGAAGTGTAAAACACGTACACACACGCACGCGCACACGCACACACCCACACACAGTGGAGGCTGACTCCATACACAGTTTCAAGTGTAGATATGATAGAGCCCAGTAGGCTCAGGAACCTGTACACCAGTTGATTGACGGTTGAGAGGCGGGACCAAAGAGCCAGAGCTCAACCCCGCAAGCACAGCTAGGTGAGTACACACACACACACACACACACACACACACACACACACACACACACACACACACACACACACACGTCTTGGTAGCCAAGAGTGAATAAGAGTTCTTATTTACGGCAACGCCATGTTGACTCTCAGTTACAACACAGCGCTTTGTTCCCGCTCCGTCTGTGTGTGTGTGTGTGTGTATGTGTGTGTGTGTGTGTGTGTGTGTGTGTGTGTGTGTGTTTAATATTTGTGTCTGCAGATTTGAGCTTTTGGAACCCCGCCTTTCTAACCAATCTATTTGTCCTCTATTATATCTCCTACATATATTTCTCTCTAACACACACACACACACACACACACACACACACACACACACACACACACGCACACACACATGCGCGCATCCCCCAGGAAACAGCCCGTAGCAGCTGTCTAACTCCCATATACCACTTTACTGCTAGGTGAACAGACACATCAAAGTGAAAGAAACTCTATCAATTTGTGTCCGCCGGGAATCGAGCCCAGGCCATTACAACTACGAACCCCAAGAGCTGTCCACTCAGCCGCGAGTCCCAGATGTGTGTGTGTATGTGTGTGTGTAAATAATAAAATCATGTTAAAATCAGGGCATCAGGTTCCCTACACGCGTCCAAGCAAAAAAAAAAAAAACTCAGACCTTGGATGTTGTTTTAAGACTCGCTACCCGAAGCAAAAAGTCCCAATCAGCACGGGCTATGGTGAGCCCGTTTTTGGGGGGGGGGTCTCTTAGATGATTAATGTGCTGTAATTGGCTCCATAACCAGCGCTAAATACCCCATCGTGTATGTTTATGAATTATGTGTCCCATCACACACAGAGATCACACTAACGTGATGCATCAAATGAACAAATCCACAAGGGCCGTGACGAGGATTCGAACCTGCGTCCGAGAGCATCCTCGTCACGGCCCTTGTGGATTTGTTTATGTGTCCCATTCTGTCACTTGCTGGAGGCTAAATCATCGCTTGAAGATTAATGGCCGCAGATTGTCATTTGTCGCGTCCGTGTCGCCAGCCAATCATCGCGGGGCCCCGATTGTGATGTGCTAACTACAGTTCCAAGAGATTAGTTCCATTCGTTTCAAGCGCTTCGTCGACAGAAGCGGTGTGAAATGCGCAATGAAATCCTTTTTATGAGGATTCGAGCCTCTATACACTTGGTACTCCTGAGTCATTTGAAGAGAAGAGGGGGGAGGTATAGGACCTCAGCTGGAGTACCTTAGGGGGGGGGGGAGGGAGGGTTGGTTTCCACGAAGCCCAATCGTAAAACCCCTGATTGGACTTCAGTGGAAACCTCAGGACACATATATGATTATATATCCCCCCCCCCCACCCCACCAATCCTCCACAGCAGTTACCTAACTCCCGGGTACCCATTTACTGCTAGGTGAACAGAGGTATTAGGTGAAAGGAGCACTAACTGGGGATCGACCATTCGTACCCAGTGGTGTTGCGGGGTTTAGTTAAACAACAGCAAAGCAAAAAACAGTGAAAGGACAGAAGTTTGTACACAACTCCAAGAATTGACGGGGGGGGGGGAATCATGGGGATAGAGTGAGGTAATTTAAAACTTTATGACACAATAAGAAATAAGAACTGGGGTGTGGTGGGGACATCATCTAGACATGAAAAATATAAAGTGTTATTGATGAGACAGAAAGGAGGCTTTGAGTATCAGTGCAACTAGAGGATATGCCTGGAGGCTTCACACACACACACACACACACACACACACACACACACACACACACACACACACACACACACACACACACCCACCCACACACACCCACCCACACACACACACACCCACACACCCCCACACACCCCCACCCACCCACAATATTTAAAAATCACAAGACATTTGAAGCTAAGACATAAGCCAGTAAGGATAAACAAAATCTTTATTCCGTACAAACAAGAATAGAGGCGCGAGTCCCGTCTGTCTGTCATTCTGTCTGTCTGCGCTTATTAATGAAATGCTGCTCCAAGCAAGTTTACAGAAAGGAGAAGCCTGTCAAAAATCTGATTGGCATCTTGGATACACCTTCATCGTAAGCAAAATTGATAAGAACCAAAATCAAATAAAGGAATTTTTGGGAATAATATTGAAGTATTTTGATTTCGCACACACACACTGCTTTAAAAAAAAATAAAATAAAAAAAAAAGCAAGTACATCACACTTCAGCAAAAATACATCAAACAGCTGTCAGTAACGTAATTTTAAAAGACATATTGAGCATTCAAGCGAGCATTTATTAGCTACTCATAACTGGCATAACTGGCAAACACCTCACAGTGTTCAAGAGAGAACTGGATAAGCACCTCCAAAGAATACCTGATCAACCAGGACTGTGACTCATACGTCAGGCTGCGAGCAGCCGCGTCTAACAGCCTGGTTGATCAGTCCAGCAACCAGGAGGCCTGGTCGACGACCGGGCCGCGGGGACACTAAGCCCCGGAAGCACCTCAAGGTAGGTACTCATCCATAACAATCATCATGTATTTTAAAAAATACAGTATTTTGTATATTTTAAATACAATACTTAAAAAAATATACTCGTAAAAATCTACTTGGTAACCACTTTACAGAATTTTGTAAAAAAAATTTTTACCTACAGGCTCACAAAAAAAATTTTGATTGGTTAATGTGATTAAAATAAGAAACAACTTTTTTTTATTAAACTGTTTTCTCCAAACATGCGATCCTCAATCATGTGATATTTTATACGTCACGAACAATACACCTCATTTAATATTCCTATTACAACATTGGGAGGCCGGTCGGCCGAGCGGACAGCACACTAGACTTGTGGTCCTGTGGTCCCCCGGGTTCAATCCCGGGCGCAGGCAAGAAACAATGGGCAGAGTTTCTTTCACCCTGAATGCTCCTGTTACCTAACAGTAAAATAGGTACCTGGGTGTTAGTCAGCTGTCACGGGCTGCTTCCTGGGGGATGGAGGCCTGGTCGAGGACCGGGCCGCGGGGACACTAAAGCCCCGAAATCATCTCAAGATAACCACTCACGGGATGGGTATGGGGAGCAAAATAAAGGAAAAATATCTGCCTACATAGTAAAGTTAAAACGCACCAGCCCTCCCCACACCACAGTCACTAATAGGTAAGCGCTGTTAAGGTAAACAATAGCACCACTACCTCCCCCCTACAAATCATGGGGTCACGTAGCTGAGTGGTCTGCACCATCCAACGAGAGACCCATTTTCTGCCCATGAATGCTCTCTGAATAAGCTAAACATATGCTAACCCATTACCGAAACGACTCGAATCCGGTGCTTTACGATGATATATTCCGTGCTTAGGTCTTTTTTATCCGGAATTATGACTCAATGCGGACGAGTGAAGGGGGGTGAGGGGGGGGGGGGTGTGAAGGGGGGGGGATACACACATTCCTCCGAGTCGGTGTGGTTCGGCTTACCGACTGTTCGGATGAGCGAGTGATCTCGTTTGTCCGGTTAAACTGGCCCTATGGCCATTGTGTCGTGTTACATAGTGTGGCTTCTTCACAATTCGGATGAGTGTCGACTTTTTCACGAACAATTCGGTTAAATGGGATTTTATAGTAAACCTGGGGACCAGGGGTTTAACAGTTCATGTTTTGTACAGTTCGGTTAAGAGACCGCTTGGACTCGTCAATATATATATATATATATATATATATATATATATATATATATATATATATATATATATATATATATATATATATATATATATATATATATATATATATATATATATATATATATAGGGCTTAAGTCAATGCATTTTTTTCTGTGGCTGTTAAGGCGGATTCAAACGAGCCTAATCGCCTTCTGCAGCCTCAAATAGGCCTACTAACTAATGAATGCAATTCCTGAGAACCTAAACAGGTCGAGTTAATTAGGAACTGAGGTGCAGGAACCTTTCTTATTTAGTCAAGCTATAAAAACATATACTTTAGAACACTAAAACATTATAAAAGGACACTATCCTCCTTGCAGAAAAAAAAGATCACTGCAGTAGGATCCAAAACTTTATGAAATTTGTCAGTGGCATCACACACCTTTTAAAAACAAAACAAAATACTGATCTCATGCTTAGGTCAAGATTGTTAAGCTGGTCTTGGGGTTATCTTGAGGTGATTTCGGGGCTTAGCGTCCCCGCGGCCCGGTCCTCGACCAGGCCTCCTTTTTGTTACACACCCCTAGGAAGCAGCAGCCCGTAGCAGCTGTCTAACTCCCAGGTACCTATTTACTGCTAGGTGAACAGGTGACATTAGAGTGACAGAAACTATACCCATATGTTTCCACCTCCGCCGGGGATCGAACCCTTAGGACTACGAATCCCGAGCGCTATCCACTCAACCGTTAGGCCCCGATTGGGTTTGGCGCTGAGGAAGAGCAGTGCGCACTTTTCTCAGGTTTCAGACCTTACACAGGTCCAAAAACCACATGTATACCCTCAGCCGGTCTTCATAAACAGCTGTCCAAGCTGCCTATCCATCACCAGGCGTTATAATACACGTGTTTTCGCTCTCTATCCTTCGTCACACATGCGCCGGCCCCTCACCCGGAGCAGATGGATGGGGGATAGGGAAGGGGGTGCCATAGGTAGGGGATAGATGGTGGTGGCTAGGGGAGGGGGATAGAAGAAGAGACTCACTCGCCACAAGCTCCACGCCCTCAGAAAAACATGTGTTTGACCCCTCCCAGCTCGTGTTCGGGTCGGTCAACACGTGCGGAGGGGCCAAGATGGTGGTCAAGAGGCTTCCGGATGTCGGGGGAGGAGCAGGAAGGTGTCAAAAGGGAAGTTGTGGTTTGTGTGTTAAACAATACCGTCTGGAGGGATTGTAGGAGAGACCACACTCACCCAACCACATCCCTTCCCCCCTCTCCCAGAAAAACCCCCAAACCCCCTACTTCAGTTAAGTAAAAAATAAAATAAGTAACTACACTAGCTACAAAGGGAGCCGGTCGGCCGAGCGGACAGCACGCTGGACTTGTGATCCTGTTGTCCTGGGTTCGATCCCAGGCGTCGGCGAGAAACAATGGGCAGAGTTTCTTTCACCCTATGCCCCTGTTACCTAGCAGTAAAATAGGTACCTGGGTGTTAGCCAGCTGTTACGGGCTGCTTCCTAGGGGTGGAGGCCTGGTCGAGGACCGGGCCGCGGGGACACTAAAAGCCCCGAAATCATCTCAAGATAACTACACTATAAATATCAATTCCATCAAATAAGTTTTATTTCTTACATCAATCAACACTGAAAATCAACTTAGTTGCAGACTAAAGGCGCAGCTAAGTTACCCCTCAATGGCATCAACATTCATCAACAGACGTGCGTATCAATGGCTACATACGCAAGTAAAAGGACGTCATCAAATCATCAAAAAATCATCAAAAAGGACATCAATGGACACGCACCTCATCAGACATCATCTTGGATGGAAACATCAGAGGACATCACCACAATTTATAATCAACGCACATCAATGGTCATGATACATCAATGGATCGTCAATAATGGCAAGAGATTGATCACAGAATATCACACTACTGTGCAACACACACACACACACACACACACACACACACACACACACACACACACACACACACACAATCCGGTGGGATCAAAGAGCCAGAGCTCAACCCCCGCAAACACAACTAGATGAGCACACACGCGCGCGCGCGCACACACACACACACACACACACACACACACACACACACACACACACACACACACACACACACTACAGCCGTCGGGAGCCTAGCAAATTAAGCTTCAACGACCCACCTTGGTTAATAATTTTGGGAGAATTAATTACTCCAATATATTACAGGAGTGGCCCAAGGCGCTTCTCCCCCCCCACCCACAGAACCCCCCCCCCATACCCCCACCCCATGATCCCCTCTACCCACTGCAACCCTGAACAACCACAGTGGATCCACCACCTCCCCCCCCCCATCTCCCCCCATGAATATCAGGAGAAAGCACCAAACTAGCTTGCCTATATCGCACTGGAAAGGGATACATGTATAAGGAACTGGCATAGGACGTAATGTAGGAAAGGTTGCCAACAGCAAGGGAGCATTGGGGGATCGAACTGCGACCTGCAAGGTCGTTGCTGTACCGACCAGTCTTGAAAATCATGACTATTCGAGTTATAAGTGTTTGATAAGTATGTTGAAAGGCGTGACGGTTAATAGATAACTTATCCAACAACCTATCAAATATTACATGTTTGGGCTTCATTTACACACGTCTGGGCTTCATTTACACACTTTTTGGGCTTCATTTAGACACTTCTTTGTTTCATTTACACACGTTTGAGCTTTATTTACACACGTTTGAGCTTTATTTACACACGTTTGAGCTTTATTTACATACTTTTTGGGCTTCATTTACACAGGTTTGGGCTTCATTTAGACACGTCTTTGCTTCATTTACATACTTTTTGGGCTTCATTTACACACGTTTGGGCTTCATTTACAACATTATGTTTCAAAAGTAAGAGTTGGATGAAAGTCTCGACCTGGCCTCTTCCCTTCCCCCAAGAGTCAAACCTCAGGGGCTTGGGATCCTGTGGTCCCGGGTTCGATCCCGGGCGCCGGCGAGAAACAATGGGCAGAGTTTCTTTCACCCTAAGCCCCTGTTACCTAGCAGTAAAATAGGTACCTGGGTGTTAGTCAGCTGTCACTGGCTGCTTCCTGGGGGTGGAGGCCTGGTCGAGGACCGGGCCGCGGGGACACTAAAAAGCCCCGAAATCATCTCAAGATAGCAACAAGGTATCGACATTGATTTAGAAAGATTTATATTGCTTGTGTGGAGAGAAAAGCAGAGGTGTGGTAGGTCCCCCGACCCCCACATATATAAATATATGCAATAACATAGTGGTCAATCTCCCCCCCCCCCTCTCATAAAATAATAACGATTATACATCCTGAGAGCGAAAGGCCTCGTTACCTAGCCCAACCAGGCAGTCTGCAGCCACAGACTTCTCCGCAGAGAGGAAAAAAGTCAACCCCGATTCAATTACACATTTTTCGTTCACTGTATCCTCTGAGTGTCCTACTTAAGCTTCTTCATCCTCCAGTTCTCTTCATTCATCCACTAATGAATCCTCTCTCTCTCTCTCTCTCTCTCTCTCTCTCTCTCTCTCTCTCTCTCTCTCTCTCTCTCTCTCTCTCTCTCTCTCCAGTTACCATTTTAATTATCATCTTAGCTTTCCCCTCCCCCCTCAAACTGTAACTCAGCGGTGGATTGGAGGGAGAGAGGGAGAGTGGGGGAGAGAGAGAGGGAGGGGAGAGAGCCGCTTCGTTACAGCGAAGCCCACACACACACACACACCTGTACCTGCCAGCTTCACCTGGCATAATTAATTAATATTAAACACAGGGCCAACTGCATCAGCCTTAGTTGCAGGGGGGCGGCCTCGGTTTTCCTGATGCCTAGTTAGTTGGAGCTAACTGGGAGGGAAGGAAGAGATGAGAGGGGGAAGGAGGAGAGAGGAGAGGGGAAAGGAGAAATGAGAGGGGAAAGGAGGAGAGGAGATGACGGGAAATGTACCTGTCCAGGTAAAGGGGGGGGGGGGGAATGGAGGAGAGGCGGCGTGTGTGTGTGTGTGTGTGTGTGTGTGTGTGTGTGTGTGTGTGTGTGTGTGTGTGTGTGTGTGTGTGTGTGTGTGTGTGTGTGTGTGTGTGAGTGTGTGTGAGAGAGTGTGTGTGTGGGTGTGTTTACTAGTTGTGTTTTTGCGGGGGTTGAGCTTTGCTCTTTCGGCCCGCCTCTCAACTGTCAATCAACTGTTTACTAACTACTTTTTTTTCCCCACACCACACACACACACCAGGAAGCAGCCCGTGACAGCTGACTAACTCCCAGGTACCTATTTACTGCTAGGTAACAGGGGCACTTAGGGTGAAAGAAACTTTGCCCATTTGTTTCTGCCTCGTGCGGGAATCGAACCCGCGCCACCAGTGTGTGTGTGTGAGTGTGTGTGTGTGTGTGTGTGTGTGTGTGTGTGTGTGTGTTTCTTCCATGTAACCTGCAATGATTTTTATCTTCAAGTTTCTTGGGATGGCCTCAGATCGACCCTTTGTAAACATAAACTCGCCTTGAATTGTCCTACCGCGTCGTTCCTCCACTACTCTATTACTCTACTCTAACTCTTAATTGCTTTAAACAAACAAGACTCACTAACCTCTTCTTTACACACCCCTGACAAAACACTTCGCCTGGCTCTATAGAGCCTAATTGTTTGGCCCCCAAATGTATGTTCTACTTCTTGAATAACGTCATCTCTCCGGTAAACATTATTCAGACTTCCCCTGTTCACACCTAGATCAATATGTTCACCTGTAAGCATAACATTCAGTTCTTCTCTTAGTAAATATAGACACAATTCAGGCGATGAGTCACAATAACGTGGCTGAAGTATGTTGACCAGACCACACACTACTTGAGAATGAGTCCAGGACGAGATGAGAGTCCAGGACAGATGAGACTTGAGAATGGTCCAGGACGGACCGAAACGTCGTCGTCCCTTCAATTTCTAGTGGGTGGTCTGGTCAACATAGAAACAATTCACTTGGGTATATCATCCACTAATTTCTTATTGGATAGTTACGTGACTTTGTTCTCAGTTCTCAACCGTGTCGTCATTTTCTGAATTCTTTTGTCGATTTATTCCGAGGAGAAAAACGCTTAGGGTGTGAACAAATCCACAAGGGCCGTGTCGAGGATTCGAACTTACGTCCGAGAGGATCCGGATTTGTCTTTGCCTGCTCAGCTATGCATATTTTATTGTTTCTTTGGAATTTCTTTCAGATAGGCAGTCGTTTGGGATTTCTTTCAGATAGACAGTCGTTTGGGATTTCTTTCAGATAAACAGTCGTTTGGGATTTCTTTCAGATAGACAGTCGTTTGGGATTTCTTTCAGATAGACAGTCGTTTGGGATTTCTTTCAGATAGACAGTCGTTTGGGATTTCTTTCAGATAGACAGTCGTTTGGGATTTCTTTCAGATAGACAGTCGTTTGGGATTTCTTTCAGATAGACAGTCGTTTGGGATTTCTTTCAGATAGACAGTCGTTTGGGATTTCTTTCATAATAGACAGTCGCTTGGGATTTCTTTCATATAGACAGTCGTTTTGGATTTCTTTCATATAGACAGTCGCTTGGGATTTCTTTCAGATAGACAGTCGTTTGGGATTTCTTTCGGATAGACAGTCGTTTGGGATTTCTTTCGGATAGACAGTCGTTTGGGATTTCTTTCAGATAGTCGTTTGGGATTTCTTTCAGATAGACAGTCGTTTGGGATTTCTTTCATAATAAGAACATAAGAACATAAGAACAAAGGTAACTGCAGAAGGCCTATTGGCCCATACGAGGCAGCTCCTATTCTATAACCACCCAATCCCACTCATATACTTGTCCAACCCGTGCTTGAAACAATCGAGGGACCCCACCTCCACAATAAGAACATAAGAACATAAGAACAAAGGTAACTGCAGAAGGCCTATTGGCCCATACGAGGCAGCTCCTATTCTATAACCACCCAATCCCACTCATATACTTGTCCAACCCGCGCTTGAAACAATCGAGGGACCCCACCTCCACCACGTTACGCGGCAATTGGTTCCACAAATCTACAACCCTGTTACTGAACCAGTATTTACCCAAGTCTTTCCTAAATCTAAACTTATCCAATTTATACCCATTGTTTCGTGTTCTGTCCTGTGTTGATACTTTTAATACCCTATTAATATCCCCCTTGTTATGTCCATTCACCCACTTGTAAACCTCTATCATGTCGCCCCTAACTCTTCGCCTTTCCAGTGAATGCAACTTAAGCTTTGTTAATCTTTCTTCATATGAAAGATTTCTAATTTGGGGAATTAACTTAGTCATCCTACGCTGGACACGTTCAAGTGAATTTATATCCATTCTATAATATGGCGACCAAAACTGAACTGCATAATCTAAATGGGGCCTAACTAGAGCAAGATATAGCTTGAGAACCACACCAGGTGTCTTGTTACTAACGCTGCGATTAATAAATCCAAGTGTCCGATTTGCCTTATTACGAACATTTATGCATTGATCCTTTTGTTTTAAATTCTTACTAATCATAACTCCCAGATCCCTTTCGCAATCCGACTTCGCAATCACAACACCATCTAGCTCGTATCTTGTAACTCTATCATCATTACCTAACCTCAGAACTTTACATTTATCAGCATTAAACTGCATCTGCCAATCCTTTGACCATTTCAAAACCCTATCTAGATCAACTTGAAGTGATAGTGAGTCCTCCTCCGAATTAATTTCCCTACCGATTTTCGTATCATCGGCAAATTTGCAAATGTTGCTACTCAAACCTGAATCTAAATCATTTATATATATTATAAACAACAGAGGTCCCAGGACAGAGCCTTGAGGCACTCCACTTACAACATTTTCCCACTCTGACTTGATTCCATTTATACTAACTCTCTGTTTCCTTTGGTATAGCCATGCCCTAATCCAGCTTAATATAGCACCCCCAATACCATGAGACTCTATTTTTTTAATCAGTCTTTCATGTGGCACTGTATCAAAAGCTTTGCTAAAGTCAAGGTATACAACATCGCAATCCTTACCACTATCAACTGCCTCAACAATGCTAGAATAAAAAGATAACAAATTTGTTAAACATGAACGGCCATTTATAAAACCATGTTGCGACTCAATTATTAATTTATGTTTTTCAAGATGAAGACGAATTTTATTTGCTATTATAGATTCGAGTAACTTTCCCACAATAGACGTTAGGCTAATTGGTCGATAGTTAGACGCAAGTGATCTATCTCCTTTCTTAAAAACTGGTATCACATTAGCAACTTTCCAAAACTCTGGCACTCTGCCTGACTCTATTGATTTATTAAATATGGTTGACAGTGGGTCACAAAGCTCCTCTTTGCATTCTTTAAGCACCCTAGCAAACACTTCATCCGGCCCTGGGGATTTGTTTGGTTTGAGTTTTACTATTTGTTTAAGAACATCCTCCCTGGTAACTGCTAAACTCGTCAACCTGTCCTCGTCCCCACCCACATAGACTTGTTCGGCTGAAGGCATATTGTTAAGTTCCTCTTTAGTAAATACAGATACAAAATATTTATTAAAAATACTACTCATCTCTTCATCACTATCTGTTATTTGACCTGTCTCAGTTTTTAATGGACCTATCCTTTCCCTAGTCTTAGTACGATATAACTGAAAAAACCCTTTAGGATTTGTCTTTGCTTGCCCTGCTATGCGAACTTCATAGTTTCTTTTTGCTTTCCTTATCTCTTTTTTAACATTTCTAACCAGTTGTACGAATTCCTGTTCTAAAGTGACCTCCCCATTTTTAATCCTTTTGTACCAAGCTCTCTTTTTACCTATAAGGTTCTTCAAATTCTTTGTTATCCACTTTGGGTCATTAGTATACGATCTATTCAATTTGTATGGTATACTACGTTCCTGTGCTTTGTTTAGAATATTCTTAAATAAGTTATATATTGAATCCACATCGAAATCCCCATTTAAGTCACCTATCGCTGGGTTCATGTCTCGCTCCAAGACCGGCCCACACCCCATACCCAAGCCTTTCCAATCAATTTGACCCAAAAAATTTCTTAGGCTATTAAAATCAGCTTTTCGAAAATCTGGCACTTTAACAGAATTTTCTCCTACTGGTCTATTCCATTCTATGCTAAATCTGATTTCTTTGTGATCACTGCTCCCTAGCTCACTCCCTATTTCGATGTCATTAATTTGCGTTTCCCTGTTAGTTAACACTAAATCTAAAATATTATTTTCCCGTGTTGGTTCCTTAATGTGTTGCGTAAGAAAGCAATCGTCAATTAATTCTAGAAAATCTTCTGCTTCACTATTCCCTGTTTTGTTCAACCAGTTTATTCCGCTAAAATTAAAGTCACCCATGACATAAATACTGTTAGATCTAGATGCTCTAGATATTTCATCCCATAGATGCTTTGCTTCCATTCTGTCTAAATTTGGTGGCCTATATATTACTCCTATTATAATATTATTAGCTTTTTCGTTTAATTCAATCCAAATAGTTTCTGTGTGTGGCTCTGTTTTGATTCCCTCTTTGAGACTACATTTCAAATTGTCCCTAACATATATGGCTACTCCACCTCCTCGTCTAATATATCTATCTGTGTGAAATAGTTTAAATCCATATATTTGATATTCAGCTAATAGTTCTCTATTTTCTACATTCATCCACGTTTCGGTAAGTGCAATAATATCTATTTTTTCTGTGCAGACAAGAGCATTTAATTCGTTAATTTTATTTCTTAGACTTCTACTGTTAGTGTAATATACCCTAAGTGAATTGTTATTTTGCGGACCTTCTCTTTCCCTGATCGTTTTGCCAATTCCTTTCTCCCACAAACACATACTTTTATTACCTCCTTCCTCCAAATCAATTCCCATACCTCTATCTACTAACAGTTTAAACCCAAACAAACACCTCTAACCACTTCTTCTAGCGAGTTCGCAACAGCAACAACCCCAGCTCTCGATAGATGCACCCCATCACGAGCATACATTTCATTTCTTCCATAGAAGTGTTCCCAGTTGTCTATGAAAGATATTGCATTTGATTTGCAATATCTTTCCAGCCGGCAATTGACACCAAGTGCCCTCGATATCCATTCATTTCCCACTCCCTTTCTTGGAAGAATGCCACATATGATCGGGATTCCTCCCTTGCTCCTAACTAACTCTATGGCTCTTTTATACCTCTGAATCAGTTCCTCACTCCTGACTCGACCAACATCATTTCCTCCCACGCTAATGCAAATAATGGGATTGTTCCCATTACCAGCCATAATATCATTCATGTTGTTTATAATATCACCAATGCCAGCTCCGGGATAGCAAACCCTTAACCTGTTCCCCCTATCTCTAGCACAAAACGTTCTATCCAAATACCTTATCTGGGAATCTCCCACAACTAATGTTTGCTTAGGTACTTCCTTTACTTTCTGAGGGGCCTGCGCTTCCTTTCTCTTCGTTGCTTTCCCTTTTGCGCGATCCACAGTCTCTCCACAGCACTCGTCCTCCAAAACGTCAAATGAATTTGAAGTTGCTATGGCGTTTGAAGGCGGCTTTATCAAAGTCTTCTTAAGGCCCCTGTCTTTCGCAACTCTCCAAGACGAGGTCCCTTTACTGCTGGTCTCCTCCTTCGTTACTTCTCGTTGTTTTTTAAGCTGACGCACCTCCTCCCGCAGAGAGTCCAACTCTGTCCTCAGGGCTCCCACTAGAGTCACCAGGTCCTTCACTACAACTTCCATATTGCTATGATAATATAACAACACTCAGGAGCTCCGGTTAACACAACCTCTCACTGTGACTTCACCTGACCGACCTCCAATGTTACGCGGCAATTGGTTCCACAAATCAACAACCCTGTTACTGAACCAGTATTTACCCAAGTCTTTCCTAAATCTAAACTTATCCAATTTATATCCATTGTTTCGTGTTCTGTCCTGTGTTGATACTTTTAATACCCTATTAATATCCCCCCGGTTATGTCCATTCATCCACTTGTAAACCTCTATCATGTCACCCCTAACTCTTCGCCTTTCCAGTGAATGCAACTTAAGCTTTGTTAATCTTTCTTCATATGAAAGATTTCTAATTTGGGGAATTAACTTAGTCATCCTACGCTGGACACGTTCAAGTGAATTTATATCCATTCTATAATATGGCGACCAAAACTGAACTGCATAATCTAAATGGGGTCTAACTAGAGCAAGATATAGCTTGAGAACCACACCAGGTGTCTTGTTACTAACGCTGCGATTAATAAATCCAAGTGTCCGATTTGCCTTATTACGAACATTTATGCATTGATCCTTTTGTTTTAAATTCTTACTAATCATAACTCCCAGATCCCTTTCGCAATCCGACTTCGCAATCACAACACCATCTAGCTCGTATCTTGTAACTCTATCATCATTACCTAACCTCAGAACTTTACATTTATCAGCATTAAACTGCATCTGCCAATCCTTTGACCATTTCAAAACCCTATCTAGATCAACTTGAAGTGATAGTGAGTCCTCCTCCGAATTAATTTCCCTACCGATTTTCGTATCATCGGCAAATTTGCAAATGTTGCTACTCAAACCTGAATCTAAATCATTTATATATATTATAAACAACAGAGGTCCCAGGACAGAGCCTTGAGGCACTCCACTTACAACATTTTCCCACTCTGACTTGATTCCATTTATACTAACTCTCTGTTTCCTTTGGTATAGCCATGCCCTAATCCAGCTTAATATAGCACCCCCAATACCATGAGACTCTATTTTTTTAATCAGTCTTTCATGTGGCACTGTATCAAAAGCTTTGCTAAAGTCAAGGTATACAACATCGCAATCCTTACCACTATCAACTGCCTCAACAATGCTAGAATAAAAAGATAACAAATTTGTTAAACATGAACGGCCATTTATAAAACCATGTTGCGACTCAATTATTAATTTATGTTTTTCATAAATAGACAGTCGCTTGAGATTTCTTTCAGATAGACAGTCGTTTGGGATTTCTTTCATATAGACAGTCGTTTGGGATTTCTTTCAGATAGACAGTCGTTTGGGATTTCTTTCGGATAGACAGTCGTTTGGGATTTCTTTCAGATAGACAGTCGTTTGGGATTTCTTTCAGATAAACAGTCGTTTGGGATTTCTTTCAGATAGACAATCGTTTGGGATTTCTTTCAGATAGACAGTCGTTTGGGATTTCTTTCAGATAGACAGTCGTTTGGGATTTCTTTCAGACTGTATCAAGACGGTCGTTCCTGATTCGACTGTATCAATATTAAATCGATCCTGATTCGACTGTATCAATATTAAATCGTTCCTGACTCGACTGTATATTAGGTCGTTCCTGACTCGACTCTACTACCAAGGAAATCGCTCCTGACTGCTATACATTGCGGCTAATTGGAGACTCTCCCTCTGCTCTGTAACTCGTGACGTCAGCTTCTATGCACCGCTGGCTATACGGTGCATAGCTTATTCAGAACTCGAAAGTTTACAGGTGTGAAAAGAGAATGTTTCCACCCCCATTCATCTGAATAGCGAAACATAGCTTCACTTCTCGCATTAATGGGGGTAGTTTCGGCCACATTCCAACTTAAAACTCATCCAAGAATTTTAAAATTAATGATAAATATCATTTTGATGCATCGATTGCCACTAGCAATGATGTATATAGAAAGTTACTGAAGGAAAGGGGGAACTACTGGAACGAAATAATGCCAAAATGCATTAAATAAACGAGACTCTTTAAATAAATAAATGATTGCGAAGTCGGATTGCGAAAGGGATCTGGGAGTTATGATTAGTAAGAATTTAAAACAAAAGGATCAATGCATAAATGTTCGTAATAAGGCAAATCGGACACTTGGATTTATTAATCGCAGCGTTAGTAACAAGACACCTGGTGTGGTTCTCAAGCTATATCTTGCTCTAGTTAGGCCCCATTTAGATTATGCAGTTCAGTTTTGGTCGCCATATTATAGAATGGATATAAATTCACTTGAACGTGTCCAGCGTAGGATGACTAAGTTAATTCCCCAAATTAGAAATCTTTCATATGAAGAAAGATTCACAAAGCTTAAGTTGCATTCACTGGAAAGGCGAAGAGTTAGGGGTGACATGATAGAGGTTTACAAGTGGATGAATGGACATAACCGGGGGGATATTAATAGGGTATTAAAAGTATCAACACAGGACAGAACACGAAACAATGGGTATAAATTGGATAAGTTTAGATTTAGGAAAGACTTGGGTAAATACTGGTTCAGTAACAGGGTTGTTGATTTGTGGAACCAATTGCCGCGTAACGTGGTGGAGGTGGGGTCCCTCGATTATTTCAAGCGCGGATTGGACAAGTATATGAGTGGGATTGGGTGGTTATAGAATAGGAGCTGCCTCGAATGGGCCAATAGGCCTTCTGCAGTTACCTTTCTTCTTATGTTCTTATGTTCTTATGACTCCAAAACAATAGGTATTCTACAGATCCTTTAAATAACCGCTAGTGTATCTAGGGAAAAGTCGTCACTGTACCGAAATTAACACAAAACACAGAAAACCCCCCAAAAATGTTAAGCTTCGGTGAACTTTACTTCATCTCAAACTCTGAAAACCATCTTTACACGTTGACCAGACCCCTGTTATTATTATTATTAGCATCTTTATTGACAAAATTAATTACAATTTTGCCTACACACTAGAAATTGAAGAGACGACGACGTTTCGGTCCGTCCTGGACCATTTATCAAGTCGATTTTGGTCCAGGACGGACCGAAACGTCGTCTCTTCAGTTTATAGTGTGTGGGTTTGGTCAACAATTCTCAGCCAAGTTATTGTGACTTTTCATCTCCACAGTACAGTACACTGTACTGTGTTGTACAGAGTACCCAGTACACACTGTACACTAGTACATCCTGTACTAGTGACATCCACTACCCAACTATACGGAGCGACAAAGAAATTAATCTAACCCCATTTAAAAAATAAATTACTATATCTGGTCTTTCCAGAAGAGAAATAAATCGAATTAATACATTTTAAAGCATTATATCGTTCTCGCTTCAGAAGAATTCTTCGCGATTACACAAATATAAGGAGCCACAATATCTATATAATTATAGGAAAACCATTTCATTTCGAGGCAATTTGCTTTTCCATTTCAACCACCAAGTTAACTTAGGGAATAACTTACATTGGTTGTAAGTTATAACTTGGAATAACTTATCAGAGTAATGGCGTGCAGCTGTTTACCAATAGATTAGAAAAGGCTATTTCCGTATGGGCTGTTGCTGTTTGAATTCTTTTGTAATCCTTTGTAATCCCTTTTTAATCTTTGTGAGGCATATTTAATAAACCATTAGGGTTGGAACTGGTTCAGAATTGGGGCGTATTGCAAATTTAGACCCCAATTCGTATGATAGGAGATAGAACATCGGTGTCTTAACTATTTTCCAATTTACTTTAAAACAGTTTGTGTGGAAATAAAACTAATCCTTTTCTTTTAGCAAAAACCTGGAAATTACTTAATCGTGGTCTGGTAACATCTGACTTTACTTTGTTAAGTAATGGGTAAATCCTCTCTCCCTCCCTCCCTCCCTCTCTCTCCCTCTCTCTCTCTCTCTCTCTCTCTCTCTCTCTCTCTCTCTCTCTCTCTCTCTCTCTCTCTCTGTCTATCCAGCCACTTGGACTAGAGGGTAGAGCCACAGTCTCGCTTCATGCAGGTCGGGGTTCAATCCCCGATCGTCCCAATGGTTGGGCACCATTCCTTACCCCCTGTCCCATCCCAAATCCCCATCCCTTCACAGCGCTATATAGTGGAAATAGTTTGACGCTTTCTACTGATAGCACCCCCCTCTCTCTCTCTCTCTCTCTCTCTCTCTCTCAGGCACAAGGGATGAGCAATTATCAATTAGGCATCATTCGGGCATTGAAAACAAAGTGGTTGAGGGGTAATTACCAAAGGAGTCCAATCACTTTAATTACCCCCTGCTCACCGCGCGTTTTCCCTCGTCTGATGACCTGTAATCAGGTCACTTCTCTTTAACTGTTAACGGCTGCTTTAGATCTCTTTTTTTTTTGACTGTTATCTTTTTTTTGCGCAACGTGGTCACATTAATTGCTGTCTCGCCTCATTGGCAAGTAATTATCGGCGACCTGGGAAAATTTGTCACCTACTCTTTTCTTCTGCTTAAAAATTCTATTCAGTCGGATATTGCAACGTCGAATTTATGGGTTTTTGGTTTTATTTCACCCGATACCGCTAAAAAATGATTAAAGACATCGTCAGCATTACCAAACACTAATATCGCAAAACTGGAAAATATCGCTTTCCATCTATAAACGTTTTGAAACATTTGTGTTTTGTTTTTCTCTGTGAATATAAATGTGACGTTTAAAGTTAAAATTTTATTAACACAAAAATATCTTTCAGACTTTTATGTGTTTTTTTTTTCGTTACTGGAGGTAATTGCTCAATAAGTACAAGGAGCAAATAGACTTTTTTTTTTTAATGTGCCATTCCTCTGCGTTGCTTATTGCTAACGAAACAACTGCATCTTGGAAGAAAGATCTGCATCTGACTTTAGAGAAAATATTATTTGGGGCTCTAAATTTTAAGGCTAATTTAAGAAAACTGGTAATTTCTTCTGATTTAAGATTTAAGAATTCTGAAATTTATTCAACTTGAGCTGAAATTCAGGGACGGGGGAAGGGATGGGAACTATCAATGGGAAAGCGCCAAGCCATTACGACTACATAGCACATGGATAGGGGGTCACAGGATAGGGATTTAGGATGGGACGGGGGAGGGGGGGGGGGTTGTTCAGGGATAGGAACGAACGGCCGAATGGTCTCACTCACTCATTCACTCACTCACTCACACAATGATAAAGCGAGTAGTAAGAATGACTACATTAGACGTGAAAGGGCTATGTGGACAGGTCAGGAGCTGGGATAGACAAGTCAAAAGCTGTGATTGGAGGACGTAAGAAAACGATTCCCAACCACTGGATCATCGGGGATCGAACACAGACTCGACAAGATGCAAAATCAATGTTCAACCAACATCAGATGTGGGAAGAAATCGTAATGTCTGCAGACATTGGTGTGACAGAGATCGTAAGTCTGTAGACAGTAGTGTGAGAGCTCGTAAGTCTGTAGACAGTGGTTTAAGAGCTCGTAAGTCCAGCAGAGAAGATGTAGGGGGGGGGGGGGGAGGGCAGCTCGTAAGGTCCTGCGTGAACGGCAATAATTCGCGTTAAAAAGGTCAACAAAAAAAAGTTCACGGTAATAAAAGCTGAAGGAGTTGCTAGGGTCAGGTAGTTGAGCCGAGGTGCAAAAGTCTCTTATCAGCTTGCTCCACACGGCTCTCTCTCTTGTTGGGACTGCAACAGCGGGAGGGACCCCCACACCCCTCTCTCTCCCCTCTCTCACACACACACACACACACACACACACACACACACACACACACACACACACAAACCGATGCTCGAAAGGCGGGATCCAAGAGTCAATGCTCGATCCTGCAGACACAACTAGGTGAGTACACACACACACACATACACCTACCACCACCACCACCATTACCACTATTACCACAAACTACCCTCTTTACACTACCCCGTCGTCGTCGTCCTGTCGATACCACAACTACAACCACTACTACTGCTACCACCACACCACCGCAATCACAATCATTGCTACCACCACCCCCCACAATTACAATCATTGCTACCACCACCCCCCACAATTACAATCATTGCTACTACCCCCCCACGATTACAATCATTGCTACTACCCCCCCAGAATTACAATCACTACCACCACAATCACAATCACCACCACCACCACAATCACTGCTACCACCACCAACACACCCACAATCGACAGCAGTTACGTTGTCGCCAAGACATTAAAAAACTCTAAATTAACCTAATTTAATTAGGTTAAAATTAATCTACATTGCCACGAGTTACACAGTCGTAGTATTTATAAAAATAAATATAAATAACTTATATACTAATTGACGAATGAAATTCATTTTGACTATAAACTATCTGAAAATTACACACAATAAACTGTCGATGTAAATAATTATTTACCACTATAATATAGCCCATTCTGCAGGCGAGGAGTCACAATAACGAGGCTGAAGTATGTTGACCAGACCACACACACTAGAAGGTGAAGGGACGACGACGACGACGACGTTTCGGTCCGTCCTGGACCATTCTCAAGTCGACACAATCGACTTGAGAATGGTCCAGGACGGACCGAAACGTCGTCGTCCCTTCACCTTCTAGTGTGCGTGGTCTGGTCAACATAGACCATTCTACTTTGCTCTGATGAAGGCGAATTAAGCCGAAAACGCGTTTAGCATTCTCGATTTTTCACATGTGATTTTTTTTCCGCATATATATATATATAGAATATATTTATAAGATAAGCTACTGATAGAGGCAAGGTATCTGCAGCTGCAGGAAGACCTATTCTCGCTTGGAGTAACACCTGTAGATCTCTACAAATGCCAACCAGGTAATCAGGGCTAACTAATAGTCATTAGCGAGCCTCTGAATTAGTGTCGACCAGTTGTTCCTCCTCTCTCCCTCTCTCCCTCCCCCACAACCCCCTCCCTCTAGCAGCCCAAACACCTAAGCATCTGTCCAATCAACACGGTGCTTGGTTAACCACTTCTTGACCGGGATTTAGAGTGGGTTATGAAACCCCCGCTGGTGAGTGGAATGATCCACTGAGCTGAATTGCTGATCGCAGTTTTGGTATTTAATTACAGGGGTGTCAAAGCTCTTCGATTAATATGTTGGCGGATTTATTAATCCCCCCCCCTCCCCCCCCCTCCCCCCCCCCCCCCCCCATCTAATTAACGCGTGTTGCGTTGATTCCTCCATTCTACTGTGGATTTATTTTTGTTTTTTGTTTTATAAACCGTTCAACAACGAGGGATTAATTGAAGATCATTTCATGGTGGAGTGGCAGTCGGGTAAATCGTGTAGGTGGGTGTAAGTGGGTGTAGGTGGGTGTAAGTGGGTGTAGGTGGGTGTAAGTGGGTGTACTGTACTTCTGGGGCACTGCCCCATCCCCCCCATGTACAGCACTGCCCCATCCCCCCCATGTACAGCACTGCCCCATCCCCCCATGTACAGCACTGCCCCATCCCCCCCCCCATGTACAGCACAGCCCGGGGTATGGGAATTCAGATTGCAATGGTGAGCAACGTCGGGGTAGGTAGGAGAGAGGTTGTGCACCAGTACATCCTGATAAGTCTGGCTTTAGTTAGTCAATCAGGCACTCGGCCCATCTACTCGTTCATTCATTCGATAAACGAGTTATATAGTCATTCATTCACCAAGCCATGCGGTCATTCACGAAGGCATGCGGTCATTCACGAAGGCATGCGGTCATTCACGAAGGCATGCGGTCATTCGCCAAGCCATGCTGTCATTCATCAAGCCATCCATTTATTCAAGCCACACCATTTGGTCACCATTTGGTCCGGGAGACATCTCCCGTCACGCAGGGTGCAGTCGCACCTTCACAGATCTTCAGTATCATCTATTGATACTGGTAATGGCTCAAAAGGGCCACCACTTACGGGCCATTCATGCCCGTGCCACCTTTTGGGTGGCTTAACCACTGAAGGTGATTGAGGTGCTTTTACAAGCTCAGGTTATATAGTTACATCACATACATTGTATAATTGATACATTACATGGTCAATCTTGGGTACAAGTCTAATATATCAAGTGTTCCAGTACTCATATAGTAACTACAGAGTTCAGCATACCTTAGCCCAGGAGGGCGAAAGTCAGTCAGTATGGGACATTCTACAATATAATGTTCAAGAGAGTGCATGTTTTCTCTTTCACAAAGTTGACACATTGTGTACTCGACATTTGGGTTTTGAGAAAGCTGCCAGATACGTCTATATCCCAGGCGTATTCTGGCCACTATAACATCACATTGCAGAACTCTTGCTCTATTAGTTCAAAATGTGAACATCTCCTCACGATATCTATCATAATATTTAATGCTACAACTTTCAGGTCTTTGTGAATTTGTTTGGTCAGTAAAATTGTCATTAGATATTTTTGTAAGTATTCTCTTTGTCACTGCTAATGAAACTCCCTTATCAATATCTTCTGGTTTTCTACAGGTTGTCTTTGCAAGCATATCAACAGTGTCATGTTTTGAGATACCAACATGCACAAGGAAGTGATGTGGTGGAGGCTGACTCCATACACAGTTTTATATGTAGATATGATAGAGCCCAGTAGGCTCAGGAACCTATACACCAGTTGATTGACAGTTGAGAGGCGGGACCAAAGAGCCAGAGCTCAACCCCCGCTAAGCACCACTAGGTGAGTACACACACACACACACTTTTTGGGCCACGCCCAGCCCCTGAGGTGGGCCACGCCCAGCCCCTGAGGTGGGCCACGCCCAGCCCCTAAGGTGGGCCACGCCCAGCCCCTGAGGTGGGCCACGCCCAGCCCCTGAGGTGGGCCACGCCCAGCCCCTGAGGTGGGCCACGCCCAGCCCCTGAGGCGGGCCACGCCCAGCCCCTGAGGTGGGCCACGCCCAGCCCCTGAGGTGGGCCACGCCCAGCCCCTGAGGTGGGCCACGCCCAGCCCCTGAGGTGGGCCACGCCCAGCCCTGAGGTGGGCCACGCCCAGCCCCTGAGGTGGGCCACGCCCAGCCCCTGAGGTGGGCCACGCCCAGCCCCTGAGGTGGGCCACGCCCAGCCCCTGAGGTGGGCCACGCCCAGCCCCTGAGGTGGGCCACGCCCAACCCCTGAGGTGGGCCACGCCCAGCCCCTGAGGTGGGCCACGCCCAGCCCCTGAGGTGGGCCACGCCCAGCCCCTGAGGTGGGCCACGCCCAGCCCCTGAGGTGGGCCACACCCAGCCCCCTGAGGTGGGCCACACCCAGCCCCTGAGGTGGGTCACGCCCAGCCCCTGAGGTGGGCCACGCCCAGCCCCTGAGGTGGGCCACGCCCAGCCCCTGAGGTGGGTCACGCCCAACCCCTGAGGTGGGCCACGCCCAACCCCTGAGGTGGGCCACGCCCAGCCCCTGAGGTGGGTCACGCCCAACCCCTGAGGTGGGCCACACCCAACCCCTGAGGTGGGCCACACCCAGCCCCTGAGGTGGGTCACGCCCATCCCCTGAGGTGGGTCACGCCCATCCCCTGAGGCGGGCCACACCCAGCCCCTGAGGTGGGCCACACCCAACCCCTGAGGTGGGCCACACCCAGCCCCTGAGGTGGGCCACACCCAACCCCTGAGGTGGGCCACACCCAACCCCTGAGGTGGGTCACGCCCAACCCCTGAAGTGGGCCACACCCAGCCCCTGAGGTGGGCCACACCCAGCCCCTGAGGTGGGCCACACCCAACCCCTGAGGTGGGTCACACCCAGCCCCTGAGGTGGGTCACGCCCAACCCCTGAAGTGGGTCACACCCAGCCCCTGAGGTGGGTCACGCCCAACCCCTGAAGTGGGTCACACCCAACCCCTTCACGTCGTCTCCGACTCCTGCTGGGCTTCGCAAAGTTAACTTTCCCATCGTCCAAATATCTTCCTTACACATGGTGGAATCTGAGGAGTTTGGGAGCCTGTCAACCATCCCAATGTCCTCACGAAGTAAGAATTTTGCACATTATTTACCTCCTAGAGGGTCAGTTCCCTGTCCCTACAATCATATTAGCATATCTTATCTTGCCACAACTCCCGCTTTTCATGACACACGTATAGTATGCCACATACAATGCTGAGGACAATCAGGCACTTCAGTAGTTGAAGCAGCACTCTAAATGTCGTCATTACCATTGTTTTCAGCCTCGAGCGGTGGTTATTCCCCTCCGTATTCTCCACATATTCTACATCAAAGCACCTCTCTGCCCTTCCAGATGTAGTATCTTCCAACAGTTCCCCATAGACGGTCCCGTTGCGGAGACGCATTTTACTTCTTATAGAAAAGAAATCTGTACACCATATATCTCTATCTTATCTCTACAAGAATAGAGTTAATTAATAATCTTCCGTGGTGACCCTGCCTCTACAGTGTTATATCAGGGATCATGGTAACTTAGTTAGGTTGGATATATATGGAGAGACGGAGGACAACACCCCAGGAAGCGTGTGTGAGTGTTAACATCTGGTACAAGTATGGTGAAGATAAGTGTTGATAGTGACATGATAGTATTATAGTGTGATAGTGACATAGTACACGGCCCTTGTGGATTTGTTCATTTAGTGACAGTATTATAATGGGATTGTGACATATCAGGTATTATTTCATGCGCTTTCTGGCCGTCGGACGCAATAGGTTAGGTTAGGTACGGTTGGGTTAGGTTAGGCGGGTTGCTTGGGTTGGTACCTTTCCGGTCAGGTTAATCTTCATCAAATTCATGAAGCCAGACATCTAACTCAGGGAATGTAATATATTTTGTTGTATCGGTTGTCATTCAGTGCTCAGGGACTCACTTGAGAGATAACAAGAGTAATCATGCTTCCTTGCTTGCTTGCTTGCTTGCGTTAGTCAACTAGGTATCAAGTCCTCGTATATGTTGGTGATAATGACGACTTGAAACCTCGAGTACAACTTTTAAGAATAAACAAATCCACAAGGGCCGTGACGAGGATTCGAACTTACGTCTGAGAGCATCCCACAATAGATTAAGAATATCTAGAATATCTAGAGTATCAGAATATCTAGTTAGCATCATCTAGTTAATTAAGCATCCCAGAATAGAATAGTCTAAGAATAGATTAAAAAATTGCTCTTCAAATCTGGGGTTTTAACATGGCTTGATCTGAAATGGTCCCGACATTGTATATGATTTCCATATGTCTGATTATGTATACACTAATATGCGTATACATGTATTCAACCGGGGGGGGGGGGGGTAGCCGGCGTTGCTTGGATAACGTATCAACGTCACACCAACCGTTATCATCAATGCAATCATCTACACTCATAATGACTTCATCAAGAAACATTTAATCATGTATACTACCTGACCTTACTGGCGTGATGCTGTCTGTTGATAATTAAAATCATGTAAAAAATAATATTGTTGGATTAAGTGAGGATAGAGTCTGATATCTAGCAAAAAATTGAAATTGATATCACACACAGAGATCACACTAACGTGATGCGTCAAATGAACAAATCCACAAGAAGTTCAGTAGAACTTCGGTTTCAATCCTTTTAACCCTGTCGTAGCTCAGTCGATTAAGGCAGTGTCTGGGATGCTCTCGGACGCAGGTTCGAATCCCCGTCACGGCCCTTGTGGATTTGTTCATTGAAATTGATATCATTTGCCATTTCAGGCAATGAAGGCAAACCCACTAATCCGCCTATGGGCATCCCCAACCCACCACCAGTCACCCTTCAAGGTTTAGTGAGGCAAGCCCCCAAAAGCGTCTGCCCTCTAAAAGTGAATGTCTTTCCGAGGTTATAGATATAGGTGACCATACAAGCAAAATACAGAAAACAATGTATATACGCATGCCTGTATTAATGTGGTAGTTAGGTTATGTAGTTAGGGCGTTGGATAATGTAGTTAGGTAGAAGATCTTGGGCCAGATTCACGAAGCAGTTACGGAAGCACTTACCAACCTGTCCATCTTTTCTCAATCTTTGGCGGCTTTGTTTACAATTATTAAACAGTTAATGAGCTCCGAAGCACCAGGAGGCTGTTTATAACAATAACAACAGTTGATTGGCAAGTTTTCATGCTTGTAAACTGTTTAATAAATGTAACCAAAGCCGTCAAAGATTGAAGAAAGATGTACACGTTCGTAAGTGCTTGCGTAACTGCCTCGTGAATCTGGCCCTCAGGTTCGTAAGTGCTTGCGTAACTACTTCGTGAATCTAATACCTTGGCT
>NC_091236.1:11502988-11532988 GCF_040958095.1 Procambarus clarkii
ATATATATATATATATATATATATATATATATATATATATATATATATATATATATATATATATATATATATACACACACACACGTAGACACATCGTAGCCTAACACATGGAGACAATGTCTTCTTCTGCTGTATTTATCTAGCATTTGTCTGTGAAGACAAGACAAAAGTGCATAAAAAATAAAAAAAAAGGTAAGAAAGAGAAGACCCAAGGAGGAGACATTCTCCTTGCACTACAATTACCTCAAAATATGCGAGCATCTTAAAGCTACAAAAAAATATGCAGAAATTACTAAGGGCACGTCTTAATAGCAGGGCAAAATCCATTATCTTACAAGAAGTACAAATTCCTTGAATGTTTCTCACTTCAAATAATCTTTCTAAAATGATTTGAAATGCCATTACGACTGATGACCACAAGGTGGTAAAAAAAAAAAGACAAAAATAATAAAAAAAAAGAATTAGCCCATCTTACTAAAATGATGGTACTTACTGCAGCTGTTTGGTCAAAAGCCCCAAAAGTACCGGGATATCAGGTACTTTTAATTGAGGGAGGATATCCAAAAGATAACCTCTTGTATGACTCAATGAATCCAAATGGGATTATAATAAAATTGTAAATGTAACAGACGAAGATAACCAAGGATATATATATATATATATATATATATATATATATATATATATATATATATATATATATATATATATATATATATATATATAGGCAAGACAACAACATCTCTTTCCAGGCGATTAACGATGCATAAGCAACAGGGCTCCATTAAGGTACATATAATCTCTTCCCACAACCAGCCCATCACCAGAGAAATCTTAGCAAACAACACAGAAATCATCGATTTCTCAAATCAAATCATCGACCTGGAACAAAAAGTTCCAAGTAGCACGGTCTAGGGTGAGACCGTAGTACACCAGCATCTTGTCCTAACAACCTTCACTATCCTCTCAGCCATTACTATGACAACTATTCATCTTAAATCCAGTTGTATAAACTATATATGCAACAGCCATTAATTATAATATATATATATATATATATATATATATATATATATATATATATATATATATATATAATGAGATTCGTAGGTATAAATGTAGCCTTATTAGCTACACGGATGCAAAGATCGCTTCTGCGAACTGCTGCTGCTGCTGCTGAGGAGAATGGTTAAGGTCGTAAATGATACTCATAAACCAGTAGTTACGGCTCTACTGATAGCATATATAATCACACACAAGACTTAGGCTACACAGCCTGCGTGTTGACCCGTACATGGCGGGTTCAATAAACATATAATTAATTATTATTATGCAATATATATATATATATATATATATATATATATATATATATATATATTATAGGAGGACCCATAGCCTCGGAGGAGAGAATAAATGGCACTCAGGACTGTGCAGATTCCTGAACATTTTGGTTATTTTCTTCTACCACTAATTTATTCCATTTTACTTTTATTCATTACTTGATGGAGCTAACCGGCGGTGCCCGGGTGCCGCGCTCATCCTCGCCCCCTCTGTTACAATGTTATATTGTAACTTTAAATACGTCACGTATAATCAAACGCAAGAGTAAGCATCAAACTACTGAAAACACTTCACCCATTCTAGACTATTCTTGATAATCGCATTGGGGGGGTCGCTACAGATGTCGGTATCTCTTGAAGTATGGCACTTGGGCTGACCCCACTGGCCAATGCCACTCGCTCATAACCCCCTATGTTTGCCAGTCTAACCCCCAAGCCTCTGGCCTCCTTCATTTGGGAAGAGTTAACATCTATAGTTTCTTTAATTGTCTTGACAAAGAAAATTTGATTTTTGGGGTTTTTAAAATATATGAACTGAATTTCACTCTTTAGATTCACATCTAATTTTCATTGCATAACTTGGACTGGTTTAATGAACTGGTTAATACCCTATTTTCTTTGGATGGCTTAAAGACTATCTTCACTAAATTCCACATTTTCCTTCGAAAGCATGGGCAAAGTTTCTCTTAAATCCATGCCCCCATATCCCATTTTCTTTTAAATCCACTACCCACACCCCACTTTCTTTGAAATCCACTACCCAAATTCCATTTTCTTTTAAATCCACTACCCACATCCCATTTTCTTAGAGATCCAAGGGCCACATCCCATTTTTTGTTAAACTATGACTAGTCTCATTTTCTTTCACTAACCTTGATACCCAAACTGTCATTCGCTACCCGTGAACAAGACAAGAAAGCAAGCATCAACATCTTCTTGAGGTTATCTTGAGGTTATCTTGAGATGATTTCGGGGCTTTTTAGTGTCCCCGCGGCCCGGTCCTCGACCAGGCCTCCACCCCCAGGAAGCAGCCCGTGACAGCTGACTAACACCCAGGTACCTATTTTACTGCTAGGTAACAGGGGCATAGGGTGAAAGCAACTCTGCCCATTGTTTCTCGCCGGCGCCTGGGATCGAACCCAGGACCACACGATCACAAGCCCAGCGTGCTGTCCACTCGGCCGACCGGCTCTCTACAGGGTTGCTGTACAACTCCCAATTAAACAAGCCCAATAAAATGTTGACAGTAATTGCTGCACATGTTTGAACCCCGATTAAGAACCAGACCGGCGCGAAACCCCCTGGTCATTTAACCATTTCCTCTGGCGCGGCTACAGAGAGGAAATCATCTGACGTTCCGACGGCGTGGAGCGCGAAACCCCCTGGTCATTTAACCATTTCCTATGGCGCGGCTACAGAGAGGAAATCATCTGACGTCCCGACGGCGTGGAGGGAAGGCTGATGCGGTAGCGTAATTAAATCAATATAGCAGCCATTGCGAGGCCACATAAGCGACAACAGGGGTACAGGATGCCGGCGGACCCATGCCTAGACGGGTATGAGTGTGTGTGTGTGTGTAGGGGGGGTTAGTTAGACAGAAAGGGGTTATATATGCCGATAAAACAGAAAGGGGGGTGGTAATTAGACTCAATTAGCATTGAAAACAGGTGAATGACACCCTCTTCCTGCTCCCCCCCGCCTGTAGAACACTGCCCCCTCCCCCCCCCCCCCTGTACATGCACAAGGACAAATAGGAGAACGTTCAATTACAGAGAGATTTCTCCCCACAAGGACAAAAATGCCCCCACCTCTTGGACAAAAATGCCCCACCTCTTGGACAAAAATGCCCCACCTCTTGGACAAAAATGCCCCACCTCTTGGACAAAAATGCCCCCACCTCTTGGACAAAAATGCCCCCACCTGAACAAAATGCCCCACCTGGACAGAAAAAAGCCCTGCCTCCTGGACAAAAAAGCCCCCGCCTCTCCGAGTTAACTACAAGGCCATTGGTTGAATTGCATTAGGTTAATTGTCTGGTCTAATTGAACCAGATTAATTTCGCTGGTATAATCCCCACCAGGTAAATGTTATCTTTTAATTGCACTAAGTTAATTGAGCTGGTATTACCTCGTTAGGTTAATTAAACTGGTATTACCTCATTAGGTTAATTGCCTTGGATAACAGCCAAATTACATGCTATAAAAAGAGTTACAACAGAGGTATTTGATGTGAGCAATTAACAGTTATGTTCACTTATGAACAGTGACAACTCTTCACTTTTGAACAGTGAAAACTGTTCACTTACGAACAGAAAAGACTCCATTTTTCATGATGGTTCGTGAAATTTAGGTGATAACGGAGATATCAGGTGTTCCAGTGAACAGCGATGAACACTTTTGAGTAAATCAAAAGACTATAGCCAAGTTGCATGCAGTTCTTGGATTGAAAAGTGTTCACTTATTGAACACCGGAGGAATTTAACAAATAAAGGCACTACTATGGCACACACACACACACACACACACACACACACACACACACACACACACACACACACACACACACACACACACACACACCTAAAGAAAGAGAATCTCACGAAGACATTCCAAATTTTAGATAATAGAATTCTTTATTAAATACAAAATTAAAATGTCCTCTTTGAAAATATATTGAATTAAAATTAAATTAAAGCCCATTAGTGTATTATTTTTATGGCATATTTATGCATATTATATCTATAAATTAGAATGTCTTACCGAGGTTGGTGGCCAGACGCCTTGAGGCTATTCTCAACCAATTTTTAACAGTAATTGCTGTTGGGTACGTGCTCAACATGGTGGGGGTCTGAGTTGGCATAAATGAAACGAATGCCTCTTGACACTGTCATTGCTAACCCTCCCCCCCCCTCTATCCTGCCCCGACTTATTTTGCAATAACATAATGCAAAAAGAGAAAGGTTCACTTGTGATAATTTGAACTTTATTTTCTCTGTTATTTTTCCGTTCTGTATTGTTATACATTATGTATTAAGTACAGATGTATTGTTATATCTGCAATTTTTTTCAATCACACTGTCTTTAATTAACTGTAATAAAGCACAACCAGGTAGTGTTAGTGGGGAGAGTGAGGGGAAGTGGGGGAGAGAGAGAGGGAGAGAGGGGGAGAGAGAGAGAGAGAGAGAGAGAGAGAGAGAGAGAGAGAGAGAGAGAGAGAGAGAGAGAGAGAGAGAGAGAGAGAGAGAGAGAGAGAGAGAGAGAGAGAGAGAGAGAGAGAGAGAGAGAGACAGAGATGAGAGAGAGAGAGAGAGAGAGAGAGAGAGAGAGAGAGAGAGAGAGAGAGAGAGAGAGAGAGAGAGAGAGAGAGAGAGAGAGAGAGAGAGAGAGACAGAGATGAGAGAGAAAGAGAGAGAGAGAGAGAGAGAGAGAGAGAGAGAGAGAGAGAGAGAGAGAGAGAGAGAGAGAGAGAGAGGGAGAGAGAGAGAACTATACATAGACAAATACAGTCTCGGTCAGTAAATACAATCTTCAATATTTTTCATTCTGGCGATTACCAATGACGTCTCAAGTATCGTGTTCACTCACACTGGGAAGGCCTGGTCAACGACCGGGCCGCGGGGACACTGAGCCCCGGAAGCACCTCAAGGTAACCCTCCTCCATTCTTTTCTTTCTCGTTCTGCCCTATCTCCTCTCTTCGAAATGCCTCTTCTCCCCGACCCCCTCTTCCCCCCCACCCCCCTATTTACCCCCACCCCCTCTTCTCCCCCACCCCCTCTTCACCCCCTCCTCATGATGTAGCTCACAGCACCGCCTCTCAGCCCCTGGGTTCCTGGGAGGCAGCAGAAAGGGTTCCTGGGAGGCAGCAGAAAGGGTTCCTGGGAGGCAGCAGAAAGGGTTCCTGGGAGGCAGCAGAAAGGGTTCCTGGGAGGCAGCAGAAAGGGTTCCTGGGAGGCAGCAGAAAGGGTTCCTGGGAGGCAGCAGAAAGGGTTCCTGGGAGGCAGCAGAAAGGGTTCCTGGGAGGCAGCAGAAAGGGTTCCTGGGAGGCAGCAGAAAGGGTTCCTGGGAGGCAGCAGAAAGGGTTCCTGGGAGGCAGCAGAAAGGGTTCCTGGGAGGCAGCAGAAAGGGTTCCTGGGAGGCAGCAGAAAGGGTTCCTGGGAGGCAGCAGAAAGGGTTCCTGGGAGGCAGCAGAAAGAGCTCCTGGGAGGCAGCAGAAAGGGCTCCTGGGAGGCAGCAGAAAGGGCTCCTGGGAGGCAGCAGAAAGGGTTCCTGGGAGGCAGCAGAAAGGGCTCCTGGGAGGCAGCAGAAAGGGTTCCTGGGAGGCAGCAGAAAGGGTTCCTGGGAGGCAGCAGAAAGGGCTCCTGGGAGGCAGCAGAAAGGGCTCCTGGGAGGCAGCAGAAAGGGTTCCTGGGAGGCAGCAGAAAGGGCTCCTGGGAGGCAGCAGAAAGGGCTCCTGGGAGGCAGCAGAAAGGGCTCCTGGGAGGCAGCAGAAAGGGCTCCATGGAAGTATGTCGTCATAACGGCGTTAATTGTGATGCTGACCCGACTCCAGGCTAACATTAATTCCTCTCTAATTAAGCCTGGACGCGGTCTTAAGCCCCCGTAGGTACCACCAGTCCCCCCCCCCCCCCACTACCTGCGTGCGGAAACTCTAATGGCTTGCCTGGGCTGTGGGGTTCCGCAGGCGGGGCGTCTCTCCTGCCTGACTTCTCGTTGTGTATGCTTGATGTAATTGGTCGGATCTTGTACCTACGACTCCTCTGCCCACCCAATCCAGTCCCTCCTGAAGATCTTGGGGCACTTAGGGGGGATGGGGGGATGGGGGGATGGTGGGAGTGGGTGTAGATTTATGAACGATGTGACTGATGGGTCTTGTGTGGTGGTTAGCCAATAGGCGGGTTTGTTGACATCGTGTGAGCCAATAGGAAAGGTGGCAAGCAAGATGCTAGCCTCTCTGTCTCTCCATTCAGTCACCAGAAGAATGGTTACAATAATTGCTTCTGGTAGCGCTATCAGCCAATCAGGTCCCAGGAAGTGAGCTGTTTTAAAAAAAAACCATTAATTATGATGTCGAGTACTTGTTCATTCCAGTCACCTGGTTCTTCAGGGGTAAATGCAAAAACACACACATACAAAAATGAAGTCAATATTTGTTTAATTGGCCAAAAGGGTTCACGAGTACTTGGGTGCCGAGTGTTTCTTCACTATGGATGTATATCTTGGAGACCCGGGCATCACCGGTCCAAGCAGCCGCCTACCTTGACTCTGGGAGGGGGATGGAAGCCCCCCCACTACCAGGAGGGGACGGAAGCCCCCCCACTACCAGGAGTGGACGGAAGCCCCCCCACTACCAGGAGGGGACGGAAGCCCCCCCACTACCAGGAGGGGACGGAAGCCCCCCCACTACCAGGAGGGGACGGAAGCCCCCCCACTACCAGGAGGGGACGGAAGCCCCCCCACTACCAGGAGGGGACGGAAGCCCCCCACTACCAGGAGGGGACGGAAGCCCCCCACTACCAGGAGGGGACGGAAGCCCCTCACTACCAGGAGGGGACGGAAGCCCCCCCACTACCAGGAGGGGACGGAAGCCCCCCCACTACCAGGAGGGGACGGAAGCCCCCCCACTACCAGGAGGGGACGGAAGCCCCCCCCCACTACCAGGAGGGGACGGAAGCCCCCCCACTACCAGGAGGGGACGGAAGCCCCCCCCCCACTACCAGGAGGGGACGGAAGCCCCCCCACTACCAGGAGGGGACGGAAGCCCCCCCACTACCAGGAGGGGACGGAAGCCCCCCCACTACCAGGAGGGGACGGAAGCCCCCCACTACCAGGAGGGGACGGAAGCCCCCCCACTACCAGGAGGGGACGGAAGCCCCCCACTACCAGGAGGGGACGGAAGCCCCCCCACTACCAGGAGGGGACGGAAGCCCCCCACTACCAGGAGGGGACGGAAGCCCCCCCACTACCAGGAGGAAAGGCAGTCACACACTCACTGAAGTGCACCTCCACCCCACACACACACACACACACACACACACACACACACACACACACACACACACTGGGATAGAGCCCAAAAGGCTCAGGAACCTGTACATTATTGATTGACAGTTGAGAAGCGGGACCAAAGAGCCAAAGCTCAACCCCCGCAAGCACAACTAGGTGAGTGAGTGAGTGAGTGAGTGAGTGAGTGAGTGAGTGAGTGAGTGAGTGAGTGAGTGAGTGAGTGAGTGAGTGAGTGAGCATAACACACAAAACGTTAAATCAAATTGACATTGAAAATAAATTGATATCACAGATTTAAATTTCGATATACTATCATAAAAGAACCAGCCATCGTCTATTGGTGAATAGCGAGAGAGAGAGAGAAAGAGAGAGAGAGAGAGAGAGAGAGAGAGAGAGAGAGAGAGAGAGAGAGAGAGAGAGATGCTTCAGTTGCTGTAACGACCAGAAAACAGCAAGAAAAGAATCTTATTAAGAATATTCTCGCTAGACTAGGTGCAGAGGAGTCCTAACAATCACGTCCCATAGTTGACGTCATCTGGGATGCCAATTCCATCACAAAGGTACCGTCTAAAGAAAGTTCCAAGTCTGGAACTTTTTCCCGCAAAAATGTCAACATTTTGAAACGAAAATGGAAAGAAAAAACTAAATTGTAACTAAAAAAAAAGGCACTAAGGCATTAAGATTATAAAGTACTTGGAAGGAATAGGAGTTCAGGGAGATGGGATATGAGGAAGGGTTTATGGAACGGGACCTCAACCAGCCACTTGGGCCATCGGGAATCGAGCATCAGCCCTGCAAGAAGCGTAAGGAAGCCAGAAGGGATGCAAAATACACGGAGAAAGATAAAGGATTTTAGCATTTACTGAAGCTCATTAACACTGACGAGACGTTCCGTACTGTCTACACGAAGGAAAGTGAAATGGGGTCAAGAAGCAAGCTTTCTTACCATGCAACAGTGAAATGAGGTCAAGAAGCAAGCTTTCTTACCGTGCAACAGTGAAATGCGGTCAAGAAGCAAGCTTTCTTACCGTGCAACAGTGAAATGGGGTCAAGAAGCAAGCTTTCTTATCGTGCAACAGTGAAATGGGGTCAAGAAGCCAGCTTTCTTACCCTGCAACAGTGAAATGGGGTCAAGAAGCAAGCTTTCTTACCTTGGAACAGTGAAATGGGGTCAAGAAGCAAGCTTTCTTACCGTGCAACAGTGAAATGGGGTCAAGAAGCCAGCTTTCTTACCTTGGAACAGTGAAATGGGGTCAAGAAGCAAGCTTTCTTACCGTGCAACAGTGAAATGGGGTCAAGAAGCAAGCTTTCTTATCGTGCAACAGTGAAATGGGGTCAAGAAGCCAGCTTTCTTACCTTGGAACAGTGAAATGGGGTCAAGAAGCAAGCTTTCTTACCGTGCAACAGTGAAATGGGGTCAAGAAGCAAGTTTTCTTACCGTGCAACAGTGAAATGGGGTCAAGAAGCCAGCTTTCTTACCTTGGAACAGTGAAATGGGTCAAGAAGCAAGCTTTCTTACCGTGCAACAGTGAAATGGGGTCAAGAAACCAGCTTTCTTACCTTGGAACAGTGAAATGGGGTCAAAAAGCCAGCTCTTCCCAAGCAACATATCTAATCACCCTCACTCATTGCTAGCAAACCCCACATTCCCTATCCTCGTCCACACTCTCGTGCTCCTTCCCATCTGGTACCTATCCCTTCCCATCCCTTTGTACCTCTTCTCTTTGTAAGCCCACATCACCACATCAAATCCCCTCCCCACCACCTCATGCCGCTTCAATGCTTTCTCCTCCCTCAGCATCTTCTCTACATTCCACCTCTTCCCCACTCTATCCACTTCCCTATCCTCCTCCCCTTATCCTTTTCTCCCCTATTCTTCACCATGTCCCCCCCCTATCAACACCCTCCTCACAGACCTACCCCTTTCTTAACCTAGACCTCATTTTCACTTTTCGATACTGCCCTTTCATCCTCTACACCCAAAGAGCCCTTCTACCAAGCCTCTTCAACACTAGCCTCTTCTTCCCGTGTCAAAAGAGGGATTGGCTGCGCCCCAATCCTCAAACTGTTCGCCCCTGTTCATCCGGCAGTAATTGAGTAGCTGGTTGTAAGCCGATTGGCAGGGTCGTGTTCCAGGGGAAACTAGTAGAGGATAAGGTGTACGGTTAAACTATGGAAAAGGAATCTCTAGATATGTAAAGAGGAGTCAGAAGTCAGTTGCTCTTGTACTCACCTGTGTAAAAATAAAAAAGTTCTGCAGGCGAGGAGTCACAATAACGTGGCTGAAGTATGTTGACCAGACCACACATTAGAAGTTGAAGGGACGACGACGTTTCAGTCCGTCCTGGACCTGGACTTGAGAATGGTCCAGGACGGACCGAAACGTCGTCGTCCCTTCAACTTCTAGTGTGTGGTCTGGTCAACAAAAAAAGTTCTGCACTTTATCAATCCTTTAATTGCACCTCTCCTAGTCAGGATTTCTAATCCTGTCACTACCCTTTATATCCCTTCTGTTCCTTAATCATCCTGGCTAATCCCCCTTCCCCCCTCCTTTCCCATCACACTCTTCGAACCTCTGTTGACCAGATCACACACTTGAAAGTGAAGGGACGACGACGTTTCGGTCCGTCCTGGACCATTCTCAAGTCGATTATTCGACCCTCTGGTGTGTTGCCAATACTCTCTATCTTCCACCGCTCTCAAACCCATCCCAACGTCCCACATCATCTTGATGATTTCCGACACAAACCATCACTGTAGTCAAGTTGGATCATCAATCCCTCTTCCTCTACCTCATCATTCCCTCTTAGTGTTGATGATGAGGTCTCCCATCATCAACACTTTCCACAACACACAACAAACTTTTTTCGGAAACTTTTTCTCCATCCACTGTAAAAAAAGTTCTTTTCAGAATTTCAGAATGATTTCATATGACACACAGAGATCACACTAACGTGGTGCATCAAATGAACAAATATTAACCCTGTCGTAGCTCAGTCGATTATGGCAGTGTCTGGGATGCTCCCAGACGCAGGTTCGAATCCTCGTCACGGCCCTTGTGGATTTATTTCATATGCACACACACTGAGCATACTAGTCTTTGTCCTTGTCACACTGTAGCTAATCTACCCCTCTTCCCCTTATTTACTTCTCCTACTACTAATAGTAGAAGTGCTAGTATCCCCCCAAAAAAAGTTACAGCCCCGCTCCTGTGCCAGGTAAGTCCACTACGGGATCACCATAGCCCGTGCTACTTGGAACTGTTTTATTCCCAGTAGCTGAATTTTAAAAAACAACACCACCTTGCCGTCTCTCCCCCTCTCTTTAC
This sequence comes from Procambarus clarkii, assembly GCF_040958095.1. Taxonomy (NCBI): domain Eukaryota; kingdom Metazoa; phylum Arthropoda; class Malacostraca; order Decapoda; family Cambaridae; genus Procambarus; species Procambarus clarkii. Next base: position 11,513,663 of record NC_091236.1, read on the forward strand.
CTCCCCCCCCCATAAACTATCTAGAAAACAACATTTCAATATATCCAATCTGAATTTCCCCCTTATCCCACACCTTCTCTTAACTCTCCTCACTCCCTCAATCATCACTCTCCGCCTCAATTCTTGCATCTCCACACCACTTCAACCCTCGTACTCCAAACCCCTTTTTCACCTCATTGCACGTCAACCTTGAAGTGGCTGGACAGAACAATGGAATGGAACATTGATAAAAGTGGAGTTTTGTCTGAATTATATTAACATGGTTTCTGAAATATTGTCTGAATATATTATTATGGTTCCTGAAATAATGTGTAGCGAATTTTGAGGCGTTTTATAAGAGAGAGAGAAGAGAGAGAGAGAGAGAGAGAAGAGAGAGAGAGAGAGAAAGAGAGAGAGAAAGAGAGAGAGAAAGAGAGAGAGAGAGAGAGAGAGAGAGAGAGAGAGAGAGAGAGAGAGAGAGAGAGAGAGAGAGAGAGAGAGAGAGAGAGAGAGAGAGAGAGAGAGAGAGAGAAAGTAACAATTGCCTAGCAAGAATTAACTGACAGTATACTAGGATAGACGAGGGAGTACCTCACAGACTGGAGACATACGACCCTGGTTAGAAAACCTTCATGGCCGAATAGCCTCAGTTGATTGGACAAACCACCAAACAAGCCAGACCCTAATCCGAGCTACGCAACAAGGGAAGCATAATAAATTGGGTCTTCCCAATTTATTGGGTCTTCCCAATTTATAGGGCTTGTGAAGCCCAATAAATTGGGTCATATATATATGGCTTGTGACCCAATATAAATTGGGTCACAAGCCACTCACAGGAAGAGACCATTTTACACAAATTTATCCCACCAATATCAACTAGAGGAAGAGGGGGGGAGGGGTAGTTACCACACTTAGTCTATCTCCTATCCTTAGGCTTCAGAAGACACACTCAAATTGCCCTGTGGGTCGTTAATACTCTTAATCCTCCCGTCAGGAGTAGAAGTAGAGGTAGTAGATTAACTCCACATAAGGATGTTCCTACAGCAGCCCCGTTCTCTCGGTTTTCTACTTCGTAAAACTGAAGCTATTTCGCCTAACTTGAGACGTACGAACTAACTTAACTATTTCGTACTAACTTCAAGACGCCGGGGTACAGAAAACATCATTACTATGATTTAATTTGTACTGATGCGTCGGATTTAACCAGATAACTCCGTACAAAATTCGATGTACTAGGTGAGAGGGAACCGGTCGGCCGAGCGGACAGCACGCTGGACGCGTGATCCTGGGTTCGATCCCAGACGCCGGCGAGAAACAATGGGCAGAGTTTCTTTCACCCTATGTCCCTGTTACCTAGCAGTAAAATATGTACCTGGGTGTTAGTCAGCTGTCACGGGCTGCTTCCTGGGGGTGGAGGCCTGGTCGAGGACCGGGCCGCGAGGACACTAAAGCCCCGAAATCATCTCAAGATAACCTGTACAGGTCAAATAATCAACTGAAACAACCATAAACGTCGTCATTCTAGGCGACCAGATGGTTAAGATGCCTGGGGCCCAAGAGCCGGAGCTCGGATCTCACAGAGTGCATATAAGGATACCAATTTAAGAACGCCTAGAACAGCTCTGTAATGTAAGAATGACTGCCAGTCGTTCCTTCCTATCTAGGATTCGAATTCCTCTGGCTTGCGAGGCGAATGTGCTAACCACTATGCCACGGTGGGTATATCGTTCCTCATACCCCGGTGCAGGGGTATGCACAGGGGTGCAGTCGCTTTATGCAGGTCGGCGTTCAATCCCTGACCGTCCAAGTGGTTGGGCATCATTCCTTCCCCCCCCCCCTCCGTCCCATCCCAAATCCTTATCCTGACCCCTTCCCAGTGCTATATAGTCGTAATGGCTTAGTGCTTCCTCCTGATAATTCAATTCAATTCGCTGCTTTTCTCCTGCTAATTACCTTACCTTGCAACATTTGCAAGCAAGCAAGATACTGGCTGCTTCTTGGACTCAATCTTACCTATTGGAAAGGTAACTCAAGACGTAGCTTCTACTCAGTCGCAAAGATTTGAAAAAACGGCAATTAAGGGAATCGAAAAAAAAATCCAACTTATTCCTTCAAAATTACAATCACCGCTGTTCAGACGAGCTTCGCCAGCGGAGGGAAACACTTCAACTTTCTTCAATTAAGGATCTAACAAATCAAATCAAATCAAATCAAATCAAATGTTTATTTAGGTAAGGTACATACATACAAGAGATTTTATAAAGAGTGATGGATTTATAGATAGGGCTAGTACATACAATGCCTAAAGCTACCATTACGCCACTAACGCCTATATTCGGTGGCTGGAAAGCCACAACAGCCAGAGTGATCAGGTAAACACGAGATCATCTAACAAGTAATCGCCCATTAACTCTTCCCAAACCGGGAGAGAGGAGACAGATAGATTTGGCCCATCCGTTGAGGAAGTTGTAAGACCCTATTCTTCTTCGTGAGCAGGAAGAGGGAGATGCTCCATCATCCGGCTAATTTCCTCCGCCGAGCGTATAATTTCGAGAGGATGAGCACGGTAAAAAAAAGGCACAAGAATGCATAAAAAGGCTCTCTTATGTGGTGATAATTAAAGGAGCAATGGTGGTTGACCTCTCTAGTGGCTGAGTAGTGTGGTAGAGGGGGGTTGGGGGTTGGGTGTGTGTGTGTGTGTGTGTGTGTGGGGTGGGGTGGGGGGTGTGGGGGGGGGGGTGTGTGGGTGTGTGTGGGGGGGGGGGGTGATTCACCACCAGTAGTGGTGGTGGTGGTGGTGGTAGTTGTACCAACATCAACAGGAATGGTGGTTCTCCAGTAGCAGTTGGAATACAGACCATAGTGACGTAACCAGCCATATCGTCCAGTGGTAGATAGAGTGATTGTGGTAACCTAGGGTAGTGGTAATGGTAACTACCACCACTAGTAGTAGTGGTAGCGATACTAGTAGCGACTGCGGTGACTACTACATACCTTTTCCCTACAGAAAACAAGCTGGTTAAGACTCCAGCAGACCATTAACAAATAGGGGAGAGGCAATTAGAGCTTCAACATACCATTAACAACAGTAGGGGAATGGGGGGGGGTGTGGTAGATATGAACAGGGGGGTGAACCTAGCTCGCTCCTAGGGACCAATGAGCCCTTTGCAATGATCTTCAACACACTGAGTAAAGTTTACTTACAATTCTCATTTACTTTCTTTCCCATATTTTATATCTTGTTATATCTACCTACCTCCCCCGCCCCCCCCCTCTCTCTCTGTTGACCAGACCACACACTAGAATCGACTTGAGAATGGTCCTGGACGGACCGAAACGTCGTCGACTCTCTCTCTCTCACCCCAGCCTGACCGGTCCTCATCTCCACATTTCAACTACGGGCTCACCATAGACCGTGCTACTTGGAACTTTTGATTCCAGGTAACGAATCTTAAAACCACAACAAACTGCTTTCTCCTATTCCTTCTTCTCTTCACACACTAACGACATAATCGCCTCTCAGGTCCTTGTCTTGAGAGCTCATAATCATTACCGCTATTTATCTCAAGTCTCGCGACACGAGGTATAGACTGAGAGGTATGGGGGGGGGGGACCACACCGCCAAGTCCTACATGGGGAGGACTTTACACCGTTCACAGTTCACCGTCGCTGCATTGATAAGAACATAAGAACAAAGGTAACTACTGCAGAAGGCCTATTGGCCCATACGAGGCAGCTCCTATTTATAACCACCCAATCCCACTCACATACATGTCCAACCCAACCCAACCCATTCACCGTAGCTCAGTGGCACCGTTGCACCATCCTGCCTCCACTGTAACTCACCATCCAGTGAGAGAAAATTCCCAGCCATAGCTGGTGACCGCCACAATCACCACCACCACCAGCACAATCACCACCACCTTTCACAACCACTACCACCACAATCACCAATTTAATTCAGCACGCATTCAAAGCCATCTACACAGCTTTTGTTAAACCAGGAATATGCAGCACCGGCTTGGAACCCCTACTTTGTGAAACATAAAACTTAAATTGAAAAATTAAAAAAAAAATTAATTTATTATTTATTAATTTATAAAAAATTAAATAACAAAAAACGCAGAGGTTTGCTACTAGATTAGTGCCAGAGCTTAGAGGATTAAGTTACGAGGAGAGGCTGAAGGAACTGGATCTCACAACCTTGGGAGGACAGAGGAAATAGAGGAGATATGATAACAATATACAAGATACTTAGGGGAATAGACAATGTAAGGAAATACTCGTACACTGTATGGGAGGTCAACCAGTGGAATACAGTGAAAGAATAAGTTGTGGAAGCCACCTCCATCCACAACTACAAGGAAAGGTTCGACAAAGACTAGAATAGTGAAGCTTTTAACGCAACAGGGTAGAATTGGGCTAGTTGGCTGAGCACCAGGAGCTACACCTTACCTCCCCTTAGTCACTGATAGGTAAGCACCATTACCCAACAATCAGTTACAGCCCCGCTCCTGTGCCAGGTAAGTCCACTACGGGCTCACCATAGCCCGTGCTACTTGCCCCGCTCCTGTGCCAGGTAAGTCCACTACGGGCTCACCATAGCCCGTGCTACTTGCCCCGCTCCTGTGCCAGGTAAGTCCACTACGGGCTCACCATAGCCCGTGCTACTTGGAACTTGTTCCGAGTAGCTGAATCTATAACAACAACAATCCCCCAACAATCACTCCTACCCCATTCCTTCCATCACAATAACTTCCCCAACCCCCCAACTTTCCCACTACACCCTAATTCCCCAACCCATCCCCCCTCCATGCAACCCCCTACCCCAATCTTAACCCCTCACCCCCCCCAATCCTCCAACCCCCTACCCCAATCTTAACCCCTCACCCCCCAATCCTCCAACCCCCCACCCCAATCTTACACACACACCTCAATCACCCCCCCTCCCCTCCTCCCCCCCCCACGCCCCCACAAGCAATGTGGATATTTTCAAAGCTTTTACGAACAGCTAAGAATATACACTTCCCAATTTTATGTACGAAATTAGAATACACTTCCCAATTTTATGTACGAAATTAGAATACACTTCCCAATTTTATGTACGAAATTAGAATACACTTCCCAATTTTATGTACGAAATTAGAATACACTTCCCAATTTTATGTACGAAATTACAAGATTCTGATACCCCCCCCCCACACAAGCCTAATTCCTTCACCGTGAAATTTATAATGACGAAATAATCCTCCGTAAACATCAATTGGGCTAATTAACGACATCATATTTTGGAGACTAATTGAGTAAGATGTTGACCGAAGCCTTATTAACAAGTATGAGTACACAAACAAACAAACACCCCCATGCTTGCTTTTTTTGCTTGTTTTATGTTGTTTAAACAAATACCTTTTATGTTCAAATTTCTTAAGAACAGCAAGAACAAACGTCACAGGAAGGACGAGGCTCAATCCCCCAAGTCTTTTGTTTACAAATACGTCTCATTCTAGTGTTATTTATTATTTTTTTTTGTAAATTGATGTTTATTTACAAAACGTGTGTCTCCGTCCCTCCACGGGGACTAAGTTCACTCGGCGATGGGCCTTCTATCTTTCCAGGGTTCGATACCTGATGGTTTAAGTGGTTTAAGACATAGTTCCTTCATCGGTCTTCCCCTTCTCCTCCCAAATGTCCGTTCCAAGACAGAGACATAGAGAGAGACAGAGAGAGAGACAGAGAGAGAGACAGAGAGACAGAGAGAGAGAGACAGAGAGAGACAGAGACAGAGAGAGACAGAGAGAGAGAGAGAGAGAGAGAGAGAGAGAGAGAGAGAGAGAGAGAGAGAGAGAGAGAGACAGAGAGGAGAGAGAGAGAGAGAGGGAGAGAGAAAGAGAGAGAGAGAGAGACAGAGAGAGAGAGAGAAAGACAGAGAGAGAGAGAGAAAGACAGAGAGAGAGAGAGAAAGACTCTAGCAGCCCAGAACTCATTACAAATGCATTAGGTTGTGTGTACACACATTCGATCGCGTGTCTGGACCTGCTAACTGAATCAGTATAGTGATTAGTCCGCTGTTTATGTCGGCCCGTAATGGAGAGGTACACTAGGGGCGCTTAATGATTGTAAAGACCTCATTTTTATGCCCTGAACTCTGTCAAGAGGACTTGATACTACTAGATGTACACACACACACGTATGTACACACGCACACATTCCCCCCCTCCACCCCCTATATCAAATTGATTCGGATGGGTGCTAGTGGAGGCGCGGCCAGTATCAATGGTCTCCCACTCGCTCAGTGATTCATCGACTTTTTTTTATCTTCATGCCGAAAATTCGATCTGAATAGGGCGGGAAGCCATTGCTACGAAGAAAAGGGAATTCCCGATTACATTTTGGCGCGAACTGAGATAACTGGTCATCAAATACAGGACACGCGTGTGATACAATTTTTTTTTTAATCCATTTTTTTTTTTTTACGACGGAGGCTTGTGGGTTTTGTCCACTGGGCAGGTTGTGGAGAGTTAATTGAAAATCAGAGAGTGGTGTAACGGTGCATACCGTTGTTCGCCTTTATATATACCCTTGTCTACCTCTATCCTTACCCCTCTCCCCCACTCTCTCTCTTTCTCTCTCTAATTCTCTGTTTTTCTCTCTCCCTCCCTACAGGGCTTTCATATTCATTTTCTATTTTTTCATCTTTTGCTGCTCAGGAAAATCATTACTACTACGTTATGGTGCTCGTTAATAAGTGTTGAATTGTTGGGTCTTCTTGTTCCCATCGTGGATAATCCTGGCTGCATTTAGCATAGTTTTTGTCGCTTTTGCTAAAGTATTCTTGCGAGAGTTGAAGATACCTGCTTGATGGGGTTGTGGGAGTTCTTCTACTCCCCCAAACCCGGCCCGAGGCCAGGCTTGACTTGTGAGAGTTTGGTCCACCAGATTGTTGCTTGGAGCGGCCCGCAGGCCCACATATACCTGGTTGATGGGGTTGTGGGAGTTCTTCTACTCCCCAAGCCCGGCCCGAGGCCAGGCTTGACTTGTGAGAGTTTGGTCCAACAGGCTGTTGCTTGGAGCGGCCCGCAGGCCCACATATACCTGGTTGATGGGGTTCTGGGTGTTTTTCTACTCCCCAAGCCCGGCCCGAGGCCAGGCTTGACTTGTGAGAATTTGGTCCAACAGGCTGTTGCTGCTTGGAGCGGCCCCACAGGCCCACATATCCACCACAACCCGGTTGGTCCGGCACTCCTTGAAGAAAACTATCTAGTTTGCCCTTGAAGATTCTGTGCGCTTTCAAAGAACAGCTTCATTGGGGATAGTTTGAAAAACTCTGATTCGACTATAGACTGGGTGATTCTGGGTGACGTCGGTCGGGTAGAATCACAGAATTAGGTCTATTTCAGGGTCAAAGGTTAATCAGCGGTGATGAACGAGACGGTAGGTCAAAGGTCACGCGGAAACTTTATATAACGACTCGTTGTGTACAGCAGTTCGGGATCGCTATATACAGTGCTTCATGCCGTATGCAAGACTCGACACCAGAGAGAAGCCATTTTTGGGGGACATGTTTATTTACATTGATTTTTTTTTTCATTTGCATGACCGTTCCCTGCGCCACGTGGCCCCACCACACACCTGGTGGCCCCCCACACACCTGGTGGCCCCACCACACACCTGGTGGCCCCCCACACACCTGGTGGCCCCCCACACACCTGGTGGCCCCACCACACACCTGGTGGCCCCACCACACACCTGGTGGCTCCCCACACACCTGGTGGCCCACCACACACCTGGTGGCCCACCACACACCTGGTGGCCCGCCACACACCTGGTGGCCCACCACACACCTGGTGGCCCACCACACACCTGGTGGCCCACCACACACCTGGTGGCCCGCCACACACCTGGTGGCCCCCCACACACCTGGTGGCCCGCCACACACCTGGTGGCCCGCCACACACCTGGTGGCCCGCCACACACCTGGTGGCCCCATCACACACCTGGTGGCCCACCACACACCTGGTGGCCCGCCACACACCTGGTGGCCCGCCACACACCTGGTGGCCCCCCACACACCTGGTGGCCCACCACACACCTGGTGGCCCACCACACACCTAGTGCCCCCCCCCACACACCTGGTGGCCCCACCACACACCTAGTGGCTCCCCCACACACCTGGTGGCCCCCCACACACCTGGTGGCCCCCCACACACCTGGTGGCCCCCCACACACCTGGAGGCCCACCACATCCCACACCTGGTGGAAGAAGAGCTCTATGTAAGCCTAAAATGCATATTATATATACACAAAGTCTCCCTGTCCCTGACAACCAGAATTATAAATAGGGAGTAGCAGTAGAAATAGGTAATCGAATTAAGAAAAGTAATTCGTAGTAATTTGTACAAACTAGATAAGGAAGTCTTATAAAAAAATTAACTGTCTACAAAGTCTAAAAAAAAAAAGTAGGCTTATTTACAAATCGGCTCATTGCGAAAGTTGCATAGGTAGAATACGCGAACCTGATCCTAGAGTCACGAATAGGAGAGTGAAAATAGGAAAATTTAAAAAAAAATAATTTTGCCCCGAGGGGCGAGTTTATTGGGCAGCGCCACACATCCCGTGAGTGGACACACCGCCATAGTGACAGTATTGGGCAGCGCCACTCATCCTGTGAGTGGACACACCGCCGTAGTGACAGTATTGGGCAGCGTCACTCATCCTGTGAGTGACCACACCGCCATAGTGACAGTATTGGACAGCGCCACTCATCTTGTGAGTGAACACACCGCCATAGTGACAGTATTGGGCAGCGCCACTCATCCTGTGAGTGGACACACCGCCATAGTGACAGTATTGGGCAGCGCTACTCATCCTGTGAGTGAACACACCGCCATAGTGACAGTATTGGGCAGCGCCACTCATCTTGTGAGTGGACACACCGCCGTAGTGACAGTATTGGGCAGCGCCACTCATCCTGTGAGTGGACACACCGCCATAGTGACAGTATTGGGCAGCGTCACTCATCCCGTGAGTGGACACACCGCCGTAGTGACAGTATTGGGCAGCGTCACTCATCCCGTGAGTGGACACACCGCCATAGTGACAGTATTGGGCAGCGTTATTCATCCCGTGAGTAGACACACGGCCATAGTGACAGTATTGGGCAGCGCCACTCATCCTGTGAGTGGACACACCACCATAGTGACAGTATTGGACAGCGCCACTCATCCTGTGAGTGAACACACCGCCATAGTGACAGTATTGGGCAGCGCCACTCATCCTGTGAGTGGACACACCGCCATAGTGACAGTATTGGGCAGAATCACTCATCCTGTGAGTGGACACACCGCCATAGTGACAGTATTGGGCAGCACCACTCATCCTGTGAGTGGATACACCGCCTTAGTGACAGTATTGGGCAGCGCCACTCATCCTGTGAGTGAACACACCGCCATAGTGACAGTATTGGGCAGCGCCACTCATCCTGTGAGTGGATACACCGCCATAGTGACAGTATTGGGCAGCACCACTCATCCTGTGAGTGGACACACCGCCATAGTGACAGTATTGGGCAGCGCCACTCATCCTGTGAGTGAACACACCGCCATAGTGACAGTATTGGGCAGCGCCACTCATCTTGTGAGTGGACACACCGCCGTAGTGACAGTATTGGGCAGCGTCACTCATCCCGTGAGTGGACACACCGCCATAGTGACAGTATTGGGCAGCGCCACTCATCCTGTGAGTACACACACGGCCATAGTGACAGTATTGGGCAGCGCCACTCATCATGTGAGTACACATACCGCCATAGTGACAGTATTGGGCAGCGTCACTCACCCTATAAGTGAACACACCGCCATAGTGACAGTATTGGGCAGCGTCACTCATCCTGTGAGTGGACACACCGCCATAGTGACAGTATTGGGCAGCGCCACTCACCCTATAAGTGAACACACCGCCATAGTGACAGTATTGGGCAGCGCCACTCATCCTGTGAGTGGACACACCGTCATAGTGACAGTATTGGGCAGCGCCACTCATCCTGTGAGTGGACACACCGCCATAGTAACAGTATTGGGCAGCGCCACTCATCCTGTGAGTGGACACACCGCCATAGTGACAGTATTGGGCAGCGCCACTCATCCTGTGAGTGGACACACCGCCATAGTGACAGTATTGGGCAGCGCCACTCATCTTGTGAGTGGTCATACCGCCATAGTGACAGTATTGGGCAGCGCCACTCATCCTGTGAGTGAACACACCGCCATAGTGACAGTATTGGGCAGCGCCACTCATCCTGTGAGTGAACACACCGCCATAGTGACAGTATTGGGCAGCGCCACTCATCTTGTGAGTGGACACACCGCCGTAGTGACAGTATTGGGCAGCGCCACTCATCCTGTGAGTGGACACACCGCCATAGTGACAGTATTGGGCAGCGCTACTCATCCTGTGAGTGAACACACCGCCATAGTGACAGTATTGGGCAGCGCCACTCATCTTGTGAGTGGACACACCGCCGTAGTGACAGTATTGGGCAGCGCCACTCATCCTGTGAGTGGACACACCGCCATAGTGACAGTATTGGGCAGCGCTACTCATCCTGTGAGTGAACACACCGCCATAGTGACAGTATTGGGCAGCGCCACTCATCCTGTGAGTGGACACACCGCCATAGTGACAGTATTGGGCAGCGTCACTCATCCCGTGAGTGGACACACCGCCGTAGTGACAGTATTGGGCAGCGTCACTCATCCCGTGAGTGGACACACCGCCATAGTGACAGTATTGGGCAGCGTCATTCATCCCGTGAGTAGACACACGGCCATAGTGACAGTATTGGGCAGCGCCACTCATCCTGTGAGTGGACACACCACCATAGTGACAGTATTGGACAGCGCCACTCATCCTGTGAGTGAACACACCGCCATTGTGACAGTATTGGGCAGCGCCACTCATCCTGTGAGTGGACACACCGCCATAGTGACAGTATTGGGCAGCATCACTCATCCTGTGAGTGGACACACCGCCATAGTGACAGTATTGGGCAGCACCACTCATCCTGTGAGTGGATACACCGCCATAGTGACAGTATTGGGCAGCGCCACTCATCCTGTGAGTGAACACACCGCCATAGTGACAGTATTGGGCAGCGCCACTCATCTTGTGAGTGGACACACCGCCGTAGTGACAGTATTGGGCAGCGTCACTCATCCCGTGAGTGGACACACCGCCGTAGTGACAGTATTGGGCAGCGTCACTCATCCCGTGAGTGGACACACCGCCATAGTGACAGTATTGGGCAGCGTCACTCATCCCGTGAGTAGACACACGGCCATAGTGACAGTATTGGGCAGCGCCACTCATCCTGTGAGTACACACACGGCCATAGTGACAGTATTGGGCAGCGCCACTCATCCTGTGAGTACACACACGGCCATAGTGACAGTATTGGGCAGCGCCACTCATCCTGTGAGTGGACACACCGTCATAGCAGCATGTACAACACTCCCCAATAGGAAGAAAACCCGCTCAACAGGTACACACCCAAGGGGCGAAAATTACAAAGTCAACAAATAACTGGATATTGTAACAAAAACATCCCCCATTTTTTGTTTTGTTTTTTGCGATTAATTCACAACAAAATCAACATCAAACAATCCGAGATGAGAGAATATTGTTGTCACAGGCGAAAACAATCACACAATTGTTGGTTCTGATTACAATAGTGAGACTAATTGCTCTAATTGGCTAATTAATCATACTATTTGTGTCTTTTGTAGAGTCATTCGATCTGCTGTCTAATCTGTTTACTCACCTTGTTGTGCTTGGAGGGTCGAGTCTCTGCTCTTCAGCCCCGCCTTACTAGCTAACTGTTATGTGATAGTGTCTGTTTTATAGAGCATTTGTCCTTAATGAAAGCCGCTTTCCTAGATAACACGACAAGCAAGCTTAACTTCAAATCTATTGTTTAGTTTCTATTGAAATCTATTGATTAAGGGGGTAGAAATAGCCTAAGCTACTCTATCCCTTTGAGATGTATTTATTGCTTATCTCAATAAACATACTTGAACTATTGATTGTCCTTAACAAAAAATGAAGAAAACTCCATCAAAATTGCCTCCTGAACAGTTGATTGTCAAACAATCAAACAGGTGACTCAAACCCTGGTATTTTATGAACAAATCCACAAGGGCCGTGACGAGGATTCGAACCTGCGTCCGGGAGTATCCCAGACACTGCCTTAATCGTGTAGTGAAGTCCTGGTATTATATTTTTAATTACTACAACGAAACCGCCTCTCAAGCTGTTTTTTGATGCCCTCTACCCGCATCAAAGTATCTTATCTTAAGATCTATCTTAAGCTTATCTTGGCTTAAGGTATCTTGGCTTAAGATCAGTTCGAGTTAGACAAAAATCATGTCAGTTCGATCTTAATAAATAAAAAACAGACACAAAACTAAATAAGATTCCCACTGAGAATTATATTAAGACGTTTGTAAACACAACTCGACTTAAAGAGGACAATAAAAATTGGAGAAATTTAAATTTTGTAGACGCCATTACAAATTGGCTTCTACAACAACTTGTAGAAGCCAACGAAGGAACCCCTCGACCACCCCCAGAGTAAGATTGAAACAAGCAACACTTACCAATGCAGGTCAAAGCCGTCGTTCCCATACAGGAATATCCCTGAAAAAAAATATTTCGAAATGGGTAAAAATAATATTATTGATAATAACAGTAATTACTCCCACTCCGAACAAAATGCTGACTTGAAATAATTCTATATACACCATGGTAATTATGTATTAAAGACCATGGGAATATACTGATATAATCCTAGAACAATCAATCACAAAATAGAGGGCATTATACCAGATTTTAATGTAACTACAATCGAATGTAATGGGTTCGAATCCCGGATATATATGAACGGCAAAATAGTATATTTTGGTGGGCTTAAGGCTAATTCAGCCTCAGGAAGGCTATTAAGGCTTATACTAACCCGTAAGTATACTTCAGCCCTAAATATTGACTAAAGTAAATTATCACTATGTGCACTGAAAAATAGGATATACCTATCTGTATATATACCGAAAAATAGGATATACCTCTCAATGTATTTAGTGTATAACCCCCCCCCTCCTTTGTGTATATTCAGGCATACGAATTTAAAAAAAATAATTAGTTTTATATTATTTAAGAGTTTATATTACATAATTATACACAATTTTATACATTTTTAGATTTCTATAAACGTATAATTCTATACTCAACACATTCAAGACATCTTTCTTTGACACTGCCAACATTGATGTGTCTCAAGTTTGGTTACCTTGAGGTTACCTTGAGGTTACCTTGAAGTTACCTTGAAGTTACCTTGAAGTTACCTTGAGATTACCTTGAAGTTACCTTGAGGTTACCTTGAAGTTACCTTGAGGTTACCTTGAAGTTACCTTGAGGTTACATCGAGGTTACCTTGAAGTTACCTTGAGGTTACCTTGAAGTTACCTTAAGGTTACCTCGAGGTTACCTTGAAGTTACCTTGAGGTTACCTCGAGGTTACCTTGAAGTTACCTTGAAGTTACCTTGAAGTTACCTTGAGGTTACCTTGAAGTTACCTTGAAGTCACATTGAAGTCACCTTGAAGTCACCTTGAGGTTACCTTGAAGTTACCTTGAGGTTACCTTGAAGTTACCTTGAGGTTACCTTGAGGTTACCTTGAGGTGGTTTCGGGGCTTAGCGTCCCCCGGTGATTCATGCTTTCAAATTTTTACTTTCCATAATTTTCTTTGAAGTTTTGAATCGAGATTTGCTTCATTCACTCCAGGCCCGAGCTGTAAATAGACAATCTAAACTGGAGTGAATGAAGCATATATCTCGATTCAAAACTTCAAATAAAATTATGGACAGTAAAAAAAACTCTATCGTAGTCTAACTTAACTATACATAATAACTAGCCTCATCCAGTCTAACTGCGTAACCTAACTCGACCAATGTACAAATTAAATGCACAAATTAAACAAAAAATTATATTTTTAACCTAAAAACTCAAAACCTTAAAAAAGGGTTTTATTTTCAACTTATTCACAGAGTGGAATGTTAATATTTGTACAATGCGCAGTCCATGTACATTGTTGGAGAGGTTGAACCGGACTAAATTCATGGAGGATATACCACCTGCATTGTTGTGGGTATATTATATATATATATATATATATATATATATATATATATATATATATATATATATATATATATATATATATATATATATATATATGTCGTACCTAGTAGCCAGAACTCACTTCTCAGCCTACTATACAAGGCCCAATTTGCCTAATAAGCCAAGTTTTCATGAATTTATTGTTTTTCGACTACCTAACCTACCTAACCTAACCTAACCTAACTTTTTCGGCTACCTAACCAAACCTAACCTATAAAGATAGGTTAGGTTAGGTTAGGTAGGGTTGGTTAGGTTCGGTCATATATCTACGTTAATTTTAGCTCCAATGAAAAAAAATTGACCTCATACATAATGAAATGGGTAGCTTTATGATTTCATAAGAAAAAAATTAGAGAAAATATATTAATTCATGAAAACTTGGCTTATTAGGCAAATCGGGCCATGCATAGTAGGCTGAGAAGTGAGTTCTGGCTACTAGGTACGACATATATATATATATATATATATATATATATATATATATATATATATATATATATATATATATATATGTGTGTGTGTATGTGTGTGTGTGTGTGTGTGTGTGTGGATATATATAATTTCGGTTTATTTTTAATCCTGGAATATATTTGGGACTAACGTATACGCGCTGTGTGGTCAAGTAGATTGTTGTGGAACACCCTTAATTTATACCTCCTGTGATTGATTGATGTTAAACCCAACAAATCAAATACCAGGAATGTACTTGGAGAGAGTCCTGGGAGTTTTTTTTTACTTTCCAAGCCCGGCCCGGGTCCAGGTTCGACTTGTGCCAGCTTGGTCCACCAGGCTGTTACTTTGAGCGGCCCGCAGGCCCATATATATCCAGCCCGGTTGAATTAGTTCATCCTAGAAGCCATTGTGACTCTCTATATACCAATATTATTTTTCCTACCATTGACTTGGCCACTTATGTACATAGTTCTCGTTCTCTCAAGTTTCCTACTCCGTAAAAAATGCAACTGTTTGGCTGATGTACAGACCAAAGCATTGGTCAAGAACTTATATATCGAGCCCAAGCTCCGTCCCAAACGTCAATATTGCAGTGCTTTTAATATCACAAAATCATCGAAAGTTGGACGCTCTGGTCGATTCATTAAGCACTTTACGCATCCACTTACGAAACCTTTACATCTCTCGTCAATCAAAGCGGGTTTGGTCGCATTTATTTAACAGTTTACGAGCGTGAAACTGTTTAATAAGTGTAAACAAAGCCGCCATGATTGAGGTTAAGATGTACAGGTTTCGTACAGTGTTGGTTTAAATGATTGATGAATTCTGGCCCCAGACAAGTTCATCAATCATAGAGAGGAGGAGAAAATAGTCTTAAAGATGCCAATATGATGCCTGAGATGACTGGCCAATTCACCAATCGTAGGCCAGCTTTTCCATTTCGTCCAATCGGCATGATTGGACAAGGTGAATTTTTATTTTCGCCTCCGCCTGTTATGTCTTATCTTCTCTTGATCACCCTTAACCCTTCTCTCTATAAGGGTCACACAATCCTCTCCCCTGACCAACACACCCCATCCACCAATCACAGCACGCCTCTCTACCCCTAAACCGAACTTTAAAACCAATCAAAAACCCCCCAAAGCTTTCCCCGCCCCCTCATCCAATCCCAAGACCACTCAACTACACCAAGCACAACACATCCAACCCCAAGACCACTCAGCTACACCAAGCACAACACATCCAACCCCAAGACCACTCAGCTACACCAAGCACCATACATCCAACCCCAAGACCACTCAGCTACACCAAGCACAACACATCCAACCCCAAGACCACTCAGCTACACCAAGCACCACACATCCAACCCCAAGACCACTCAGCTACACCAAGCACAACACATCCAACCCCAAGACCACTCAGCTACACCAAGCACAACACATCCAACCCCAAGACCACTCAGCTACACTAAGCACCACACATCCAACCCCAAGACCACTCAGCTACACCAAGCACAACACATCCAACCCCAAGACCACTCAGCTACACCAAGCACCACACATCCAACCCCAAGACCACTCAGCTACACCAAGCACAACACATCCAACCCCAAGACCACTCAGCTACACCAAGCACAACACATCCAACCCCAAGACCACTCAGCTACACCAAGCACAACACAACCAACCCCAAGACCACTCAGCTACACCAAGCACAACACATCCAACCCCAAGACCACTCAGCTACACCAAGCACAACACAACCAACCCCAAGACCACTCAGCTACACCAAGCACAACACATCCAACCCCAAGACCACTCAGCTACACCAAGCACAACACATCCAACCCCAAGACCACTCAGCTACCAAGCACAACACATCTTCCCTTAGCCCTCCAAAACTCACACAAAAAAGGGGGTTAAATGAAGAGTCGCATTAAAATATAACAGGTGTAATCTGGTGCACTTATCCTTATGAACGACTTTCCACCTATTGATTACCTCGTGAAGATTGGGCTTTGATTCTCAAGGTATGCAAATCAACTTCCCATTTATGCATTCCTGCGGTTAACTAATTGTTACGGGATTAAGTCATTTAGAAAAGAAGTGGTTAGCTTCATTGGTCATCTCCGGTTAATAGGGACAGGAGTGTGTGTGTGGGGGGAGGTGGCGAGTGATTGAGAGAGCTGGCTTTAATATGCATGTGGTCAATGTAAGTGGGTTGGACTCTGGAACAACGGGGGGGGGGGGGGGGACTTGTACTCACCTAGTGTGTGTCTGTGTGTGTACTCGCTTAGTTGTACTTGCGGGGGATGAGCTTTGGCTCTTTGGTCCCACCTCTCAACTGTCAATCACCTGGTGTACAGGTTCCTGAGCCTATTGGGCTCTATCATATCTACATTTGAAACTGTGTATGGAGTCAGCCTCCACCACATCACTGCCTAATGCATTGTCTTTTGTTAACTACTCTGACACTGAAGAAGTTCTTTCTAACGTCCCTGTGGCTCATTTGGGTACTAAGTTTCCACCTGTGTCCCCTTGTTCGCGTACCACCCGTGTTAAACAGTTTATCTTTATCTACCCTGTTAATTCCTCTGAGAATCTTGTATGTGGTGATCATGTCCCCCCTAACTCTTCTGTCTCCCACTAGCGTCAGGTTTAATTCCCGTAGTCTCTCCTCGTAGCTCATACTCCTCAGTTCGGATACTAGTCTGGTGGCAAACCTTTGAACCTTTTCCAATTTAGTCTTATGTTTGACTAGATATGGACTCCATGCTGGAGCCGCATACTCCTGGATTGGTCTGACATATGTGGTATACAAAATTCTGAATGATTCTTTACAAAGGAAAGATTCTTGAAAGAAATCTGTGTATTCCTTCCTTACTTGTGTAAGTTTCTTACACACACACACACACACACACACACACACACACACACACACACACACACACACACACACACACACACACGTTGTGTGTGTGTGTGTGTTCTTCCAACAACCTCGAACTTACAGAACCCCCTACTGAAAGAGTAATGTAACTAAGCAAATATTTCTATCAGAGTAAGAGGACTTATCTTCCCTTATACCCCTATTCTCACTTTTCCCTTTACCTACCACCCATCCCACAACCTTCCACCGCTCTCCCTACCACCTCCGTCTCTCTCTCTCTTTCCCCATCGTCAAAATTGAGAGGTAGAGACAGGCCCGGATATGGGATAGGAAGGTTCATTCAGGTTTATGAGCCACTCCGACCCCCACGCCCGTCCACCCCTACCCATTAAAAAACTTTCCAACTAGGCCTATAGACCTTCAATATGGGTTTAAACAAATCAATAGGACTAGGGAGGGTAGACAGATCATTTGGTACCTAAGAGCAAAGACGAACGGAAGAGAATTATAAACTTGAAGTCAGTTGTTTTGAAAATGTTGCTATTCTCTCTCTCTCTCTCTCTCTCTCTCTCTCTCTCTCTCACGAAGGTATCCAACGAATAGGAAATTGGAATTTAAAACCGGATTTGATCACCATTTTGATTCAAATCCTTCGTCTTGTTCTGCAATTTCTCTCCCTAGATGCGTACCAGAGATGACTGACATACCTGGATTCACTAATTCACTGTTTACTAGAAACTGTTAAAAAAAATATACAAATTTCCCCCTTCCATACTTGAAATATTCCCTCACACCCTCCAGACTCCATCACAGCCTCGTGGCATTCACTATTTCTACCCTTCCATTTGTCATTAGTTCTACGGTCATTCTATTTGCCACCTGGTCTCGTATTTTCCGTCCCTCTTCCTTCTTTTATGGCGCGTATTTTGACACCTAGACCACAAGGAGAGTAATAGCTTTAGCACCCAGGGATAATTGTCTACATTCCACTTTAGTCTCCCTTCACGTTGGGAAAATGAAAACCCCCTATTTTTATTTTCCTGGAAGGGAGGACACACTTTACATCACTTTACTAAGTGCTTCAAATAAATAAAGTGTTACTTATTTGTTCATATACTTGAGCCAGTACTTTTATTAATGTTATAATTCCCGTTTTTTTTTCTTTACGATGGAAATTCGTGCTGTAGTTAACGAAGAATTTAGTGATTCGTTTGACCATTAACAGCCTCGATTAATTGATCAGGACATTAACAAAATAATATTTGTGAATCTAACAACTAAGTCAAAATGTAAAAAAAGAAAGTATTTCTTCTCTCTCTCTCTGTCTGTCTCTGTCTCTCTGTCAGGTATATATATATATATATATATATATATATATATATATATATATGTCGTACCTAGTAGCCAGAACGCACTTCTCAGCCTAGTATGCAAGGCCCGATTTGCCTAATAAGCCAAGTTTTCCTGAATTAATATATTTTCTCTAATTTTTTTCTTATGAAATGATAAAGTTACCCATTTCATTATGTATGAGGTAAAAAAAATTATTGGAGTTAAAATTAACGTAGATACATGACCGAACCTAACCAACCCTACCTAACCTAACCTATCTTTATAGGTTAGGTTAGGTTAGGTAGCCGAAAAAGTTAGGTTAGGTTAGGTTAGGTAGGTTAGGTAGTCGAAAAACAATTAATTCATGAAAACTTGGCTTATTAGGCAAATCGGGCCTTGCATAGTAGGAAGAGAAGTGCGTTCTGGCTACTAGGTACGACATATAT
>NC_091236.1:11537988-11554915 GCF_040958095.1 Procambarus clarkii
ACGAATGGAGGTTTGGGGTGGGGAGGGGGGAGGGAGTGTTAAAGGTTATTTACAGCGCCTGGCAATCACAGTTCGTAAAGTTGTAGATATCATCTGTTGTGATGCGTGCGTGCTCGCACGCGCGCGCACACTCCCCTTGAGTTAGTTCCCAAAGTGTTATACGACAAAGAGCACTGGGAAGACGGGATACCACGAACGTAACTCTCATCCTGTAACTATACTTAAGTAATTACACACACATACAATATCCCCCACCCATAGAATCCTTCTCCCTATCAATTCCCCTCCCCCCTCCCCCCTGCTATCCTACTCCGCATAAAGACCCACACTGCTACCCACTAACCACTAGCCACTAACCACTACCTACACACCCTCCCAAACACCATTATACATTAGAGTAAAGTCGTACAGATGAGCTTCAAGATTGTATACAATTTCAAGAGAAAATTTCATGAGATGTGCTTATTTAAACGGCCCCTCGTTTTCATTTGAGCCGTCCAGATTGCAGACGTGTTTCTTAACGACCGGTAATCGAGACACGAGATTATGTAAGTCTAGGATGATGTTGTTGTTGTTGTTATAGATTCAGCTACTTGGAACAAAATGTTCCAAGTAGCACGGGCTATGGCGAGCCCGTAATGGACTGTTAAAGCCTAGGTGTGGATAGTAGCCAATGGGAGAAATGTGGACTACTGTTGCTGTTGTTCTCTCTCTCTCTCTCTCTCTCTCTCTCTCTCTCTCTCTCTCTCTCTCTCTCTCTCTCTCTCTCTCTCTCTCTCTCTCTCTCTCTCTCTCTCTCTCTCTCTCCATCCACCATTTTACTTCTATGCAGGTGAGATAAAGACCTTGATTGATGCATTATTAACGCCAACCTTTAACTCTAATCCTGGCCCTTAATATCGGGTGCTACAGAAAACGCCTTTAAATCTGGCCTGGAACATCAATTGGCTTGATTATGCACAATCATCAACGGATAAATTGTTGCCAGCCGTTAAATTGGTCTCTCCTCCTCCTCTTGACCTGTATGAAGCAATAGGGATTCAGTCACACACACACACGTGAACCCAACTTTTCGTATGTGGTTGAAAATCAACAACATACGAGTGACATCAATATGCAATCCCCGATTGTAATCAATCAGGGACATTCCATCAGTTGTACCAACATGCAGGGAACCAACATATGCTTCTTGAGATGATTTCGGGGCTTTTTTAGTGTCCCCGCGGCCCGGTCCTCGACCAGGCCTCCACCCACAGGAAGCAGCCCGTGACAGCTGACTAACTCCCAGGTACCTATTTACTGCTAGGTAACAGGGGCATTCAGGGTGAAAGAAACTTTGCCCATTTGTTTCTGCTTCGTGCGGGGAATCGAACCCGCGCCACAGAATTACGAGTCCTGCGCGCTATCCACCAGGCTACCAGGCCCCTTGTAAAGGTTGCAAAGGTTGCAACATGGGGCTTCAATGCTTGCTTCTCCAGGCGTAATGCCTCAGGTTTGCATGATTCTTGCACTCAGTACACCAGATAATGACAGCATTAATCGCCCTTGCAACAGGCATGGAAGTGGGGGGGGGGGGGGGAAGAGGATAACCAAATCAGTAAACGACAATAAGAGGATATCCTGTTATACAAAAACACAGACTTTCTAAGGCACAAGGATTACTTATTATTGCAAGGATTACAGTGGATTATTTGTTGTTGGGATTACAAAAATAAAAAGTTAGGATTTATTTACATCTGATCCCAAAACCTTTGGGCAACACTAGAAGTTTATCAAGTCATGGGTTATTTGGTTAACTATCCTTGACATTCGATCCTATCAATCGATGCGTTAGTTGATAGGATCAGGTTAGTCTACCGTTACCTGTGGCAGGTGGGTATACCGTTACCTGTGGCAGGTGGCTACCGTTACCTGTGGCAGGTGGCTACCGTTACCTGTGACAGGTGACTATACCGTTACCTGTGACAGGTGGCTACCGTTACCTGTGGCAGGTGGCTACCGTTACCTGTGACAGGTGACTATACCGTTACCTGTGACAGGTGGCTACCGTTACCTGTGGCAGGTGGCTACCGTTACCTGTGACAGGTGACTACCGTTACCTGTGTGGCAGGTGACTACCGTTACCTGTGTGGCAGGTGGCTACCGTTACCTGTGACAGGTGGCTATACCGTTACCTGTGGCAGGTGGCTACCGTTACCTGTGACAGGTGGCTATACCGTTACCTGTGGCAGGTGGCAATACCGTTACCTGTGTAGCATGTGGCTACACAGGTGACGGATCTCTCTCAACTCCCCCGAGCACTATATCTAAACTCTGAGAGCAGGAACTAGATCATCAACAGATAAAGAGTTGAACTCTCTCGCTAAGGTATTGAATGCCCCATCATTAGACCCCTCAGACCTGCAGGTATGAGGTACCTGGAGCTTTGCCATTGCTCAATCTCCTCCAGAACTCGTGAGGATATACTCATAATTCACCCAAAAATTTCCTGTGCAGGATACTGTCCACATACAGCTGACTTGACTATGCAACCCTGCATAGAATTTAATAGCATTATCTGTATAAATTATCCCTGTGTCACTTAGTTCTTGATACCCATTTGCAGGCGGTGAGTCACAATAACGTGGCTAAAGTATGTTGACCAGACCACACACTAGAAGGTGAAGGGACGACGACGACGTTTCGGTCCGTCCTGGACCATTCTCAAGTCGATTGATACCCATTGTTTTAACCCTTTATATAGCCTATGGGAGCTGCTATTATGTTCGCAATGCGAGGTTTAAAGACTGGAAAAGAAGAGAGCAAAGTAAGAGAATGAGGAGAGAGTTTTGCTATAAGTCAATCTCTTGTCTGAGAGCTGGGAAGAGAGTATAAAGAGTGAAGGCACTTAATGTCACCATGCAAGGAGAGCAGTCCATCCTCCTAAGGTTTACCAACGTCAAGAAACCCGTTGTATTAAAGTGTCCTAATCAACCAGAGAACCCAAAACAGAAAACGTGGAGAGTGTGTCAATTTCGTGAAGCAGCTACCATTTTCTTGTGCGATAATTTATTTAGCCTTAGGTACAGTGTACGTCAAAATACAACGTTGTATTTGAGGTACAGGTTGCAGGAATACAAGAGACAAGTGACGAGATAGTTTTACTAAAACGAAATGCCCAAAAGGTTTAGGCAATATAAACGTTGCACTTTTCATACGCTAAATACAGGAAATCAAATCTTCTAGAAAGAGTTAAATGCGAAAACCTCTATTTTTCATTACACACAGAAATCACAATTGCGTGATGCATCAAATGAACAAAATCCAAATGCCTTGGTCATGGCATTTTGACCATGTCGTAGCTCAGTCGATTAAGGCAGCGTCTGAGAGGCTCTCGGACGTAGGTTCGAATCCTCGTCACGGCCCTTGTGGATTTGTTCATTCTATTTTTCCTTCTGATCAAGATTCCTTATTAAATGACTAAATTTCTAACTTTAAGTGCTTACCAATAACACTTTTTTTCTTAGGTCAGTTTGGGTAAAAATGTTAAAAATCTCAATTTTTTCCCTCATGGAAATATTTCATTATTTAAATGACAATTTCCAACTTCAATTATGTACAATCACGTTCAATTGTGTATACCAATATATTAAATAATTCATAATAGTTCACTGTGTCGGGGGGACAAGCAGCCGGTGTATATATATTCATGTTAGGCTTATATTGAGCTTTCCCCCCCACCCCCCCAAGGTTGAATTACTGCCCCCCCCCACACACACAAGGTGACTAACTCCTGGGTGTGTACTATTTGCTAGGTGAACAGATGCATTAGGTGATAGGAAATACGCATAACCATTTCTGTCCCGCCCAAGATTCGAATCCGGAATTCTCGATTATGAGTCGAGAACGTGCCCAACTGTTCTACCGGAACCCTATAAATAGTGATTTTATTGTCTAAACTGGAGGTCATATTGAGTAAAATTGACGAATTTTTCGTTTTTCCCTAAATGGTCATTGTTAATTAATAAATTACAATATATCCAACTAGAATTATATACATTTATATGGCGACAAATAAGATTGGAAAAAAAGGGATTTGCATACACATATATATGAAGTTCAATTTTGTCGTTTCATAAGAAAAGTTGACCACAAGGAAAAAATGAAGATTTTTAGCCTTGTGCACAAATGGACCTCCAGTTTGAAAAATAAGACGAATATTAAAAATATTATACACGAGTGCTATTGGTGAGTGCAACTGAAGGGAGAATGCACATTATCAAATTTGACAACGTTAGTAATTTGATAAAGAAATTTGGTTGTAAGGAAAAACAGACCAGTTTCGACTTTTTACTCAAATTGAGCTCTAGTTTAATTATAAAAAAGATACTTTAAATATTATGTTACTGTGCTATTGGTAAGCACAAGTGATGTGGGACTGTACATAAATGACTTTGAAAATTGTGTCGTTTTATAAGGAAATTTGACCATGAAGATTAAATTTAGAATTTCAGGTATGTGTAATCACCTTCAGTTACGTTCACTAATTACCACACACACACACACACACACACACACACACACACACACACACACACACACACACACACACACACACACACACACAGACCTGTCTCCTGCAGCACATATCAAGCGGATAACATCAGCGGCATATGCCAGGCTGGCCAACATACGAACGGCATTCAGAAACTTGTGTAAAGAATCATTCAGAACTTTGTATACCACATATGTCAGGCCAATCCTGGAGTATGCAGCCCCAGCATGGAGTCCATATCTAGTCAAGGATAAGACTAAACTGGAAAAGGTTCAAAGGTTTGCCACCAGACTAGTACCCGAGCTGAGAGGTATGAGCTACGAGGAGAGACTACGGGAATTAAACCTCACTTCGCTGGAAGACAGAAGAGTTAGGGGGGACATGATCACCACATTCAAGATTCTGAAGGGGATTGATAGGGTAGATAAAGACAGTCTATTTAACACAAGGGGAACACGCACAAGGGGACACAGGTGGAAACTGAGTGCCCAAATGAGCCACAGAGATATTAGAAAGAACTTTTTTAGTGTCAGAGTGGTTGACAAATGGAATGCATTAGGAAGTGATGTGGTGGAGGCTGACTCCATACACAGTTTCAAGTGTAGATATGACAGAGCCCGATAGGCTCATGAATCTGTATACCTGTTGATTGACGGTTGAGAGGCGGGACCAAAGAGCCAGAGCTTAACCCCCGCAAACACAACTAGGTGAGTACACACACACACACAGTAGGGTCAGGAATCTGTACATCAGTTGATTGACGGTTGAAAGGCAGACCAAAGAGCCAGAGTTCAACTCCCGCAAGCACAACTACGTGAGTATATACACACACACGCACACGCATACACACGCACGTGCTTTCCCCATCGTAGCTCCCCTCCCCCCCCCTCCCCCCCTCACCCCAAACACCCTTCCATAATCTGACCTGTCGATAACGCAAATAACGAACCTATTAAAACGCCCAACGCTAATCACTCTCTTACCGAACGTCATTAAAAAAGCCTTATAGCCTTTTCTATCTGGGCAATCGAATCAGTCCAAAGTCGTATTGTGTACTACTAAGCCCCTGGTGTAGGCTTAAACGATTGGGCTTTCCGAGAATAGCGGAGAAGCTGAACCGACACACGAAGGAAGCTTTGTCTCTCAAATCCGGGAAACATCTGTTTCCTCAACTTTCTACGAGGATAGAACGCCTCTTTTGATACTATATTGGCTTGGCGTTCGATGCACCTTGGCCTGAAGCCCATATAAACCTCATTAGGCACTTGTAAAGTGTGTTTATATGTTGAAGTTAAAAGATTCGCTACTTGGAACAAAAAGTTCCAAGCAGCACGGGCTATGGTGAGCCCGTAGTTGAGTGTTTATATAGTGATTTGCTCCAAAAGAAACTGCGTATTGTATAAAGTATATATGGAAGCTGATCAGAATTACATTTCACCTTTGTAAATGCACATTAATGACACTATATATAAGACACATTGAACACTTTATGTAGGGCATACGTAAATCTGTGTATCTATGTATTTACGTATGTAGGTTAGCTTAGCATTTTAAAAGCACCGAATCACCTTCTGTGGTTGAGTGTTCAATAAACCCTGAACTATATGTTTAACACATCTCTAACCCTGTCCATAGACGACAGAAGAAAATGTATATATGCTGGTTAGCATTGTAAATGTCTGGCCACGTCTGTGGTAGAAAAAACAAATTACGAAGCTGTGGTTAAGGAACACAAAGGAACTAAACATTTTGAGGAACCAGAGTTGAAATTGAAATTGAAATAAGTTTATTGAGGTAAAATACACACAAAGGGATGAGGTAGCTCAAGCTATTCTCACCCCGCTCAGTGCATCGTGTTAATACATACATAGACAAGCTCCAGAGTAAACGAAGCAGTTAAGTGTATCCCCAAATGAGCCACTAGCCAAGAGTGGCGTCGGTTTAACGTTAATTGGGCTCACCATAGCCCGTGCTACTTGGAACTTTTTGTTCTAGGTACCGAATCTTAAACAAGAAGAAGTTAATTTAACGACGATAAAGTTAATTTAGTGTTGAATATGCATTGCTCTTGTATGTTGTGCGCCCATCGATGTATACGTTAAGCTTGTTAACTAACTCATCGATGTTAACTTGTTTAGCAAAACTGATATTGGTGTTCAGTTCTAGTCCTTGTCCTTGTTATGTCCTTGTTAAAATTTGTTTAACTATGGGGAGCCGGTCGGCCGAGCGGACAGCACGCTGGACTTGTGATCCTGTGGTCCTGGGTTCGATCCCAGGCGCCGGTGAGAAACAATGGGCAGAGTTTCTTTCATCCTATGCCCCTGTTACCTAGCAGTAAAATAGGTACCTGGGTGTTAGTCAGCTGTCACGGGCTGCTTCCTGGGGGTGGAGGCCTGGTCGAGGACCGGGCCGCGGGGACACTAAAAAGCCCCGAAATCATCTCAAGATAACCTCAAGATAAGTTGGTTAGTAGATGGTTAATAAGATGGTTAATGGTTAATGTAGATGGTTAATAAGTACCCATACTCCACTCCATACCCATACCCATGGGTATGTGTATTGACTTCATACCCATACCTCACAGGATGGGTATGGAGTTCAATCCATACCCATCCAATCCATACCCATATGGGTCCCCTTGTTCGTACTCGAACAAGGGGACCCAGGTGGAAACTTTGTACCCAAATGAGCCACAGAGACAATTGAAAGAACATTTTCAGTGTCAGAGTAGTTAACAGGTGGAATACATGACACCAGCAGGAAATCAGATAGAGTCTGATTGATAACCGAGATTGGAGTACAGTATTAGATGAACTTATAGCTAGTTTTTTATCTACACTGTGTAATCTTCCATGCATTAGGCAGTGATGTGGTGGAGGCTGACTCCATACACAGTTTCAAATGTAGATTTGATAGCGCCCAATAGGCTCCAAAAACTGTACACCAATGGTAGGCGATTAGTCACAATAACGTGGCTGAAGAATGTTGACCAGATCACACACTAGCAGGTGAAGGGACGACGACAACGTTTCGGTCCGGTCCTGGACCCATTCTCAAGTCAATTGGTGCAGGATCCAATCGACTTGAGAATGATCCAGGACGGACCGAAACGTCGTCGTCGTCCCTTCACCTTCTAATGTGTGGTCTGGTCAACTGTACACCAATTGATTGACAGTTGCGAGGCGGGACCAAAGAGCCAAAGCTTAACCCCCGCAAGCACAACTAGACACACACACACACACACACACACACACACACACACACACACACACACACACACACACACACACACACACCGAAATGAAAATTAATTTGGCTGAGTACCCCTTCGTCCTCCCCAAAAAGCAAATCCCTGTATATTTGCACAAACACATATATTATGCACAATACTGCCAAGGTGGCGGAGAAAAAAACGCGAACAAGGGTTTTTAGGGAACATTTCCGAAAAAGCTGTGCCTGTGTAATTATTTAAATTTAATTTCTATACATGGCTTGCTTATATATAGCTGACATTTATTTTTCGGTTAATTAATTGATTTTTTTACTTTGGATATATATATGCTGCGAGAAATATTTAGAAAATATATATACTTTTACTATACAAGTTCCTCTACTGATTTAGTTTTTAACGCAAATTAACGCTTAAATGCTCTCAACTCTTTAAGACATAACTGTAACATGTATAAAGGAAGAAATGGATATGTATATGTATATTAATCAGATCTTTGGCAAAATGTTGATTGTTTGTGATGTGTATGAATATATATATATATATATATATATATATATATATATATATATATATATATATATATATATATATATATATATATATATATATTATATATATATATATATATCAACCCTCTGTGTGCATTTATTCCTCAATAAACTTATCTCCATTTCACTTCAAACCCCAAGCTTTGACGGGAATCAAAACACAAAGCCTAAAATCAAATTGATGCTCATGTCAAAGAGCGCTCCCTCTCTCAAATTATTTACACTGATGGCTCCTTGCACCAGTCCTGCGGTGCAGTTGTTGTGATAGCGGGAGCTGCCTCCTGTTCCTATGAGTGGACTGCGGGCTCACCATAGCCCGTGATACTTGGAACTTTGTGTTCCAAGTAGCAAATCTTAAACAACAACAATCCTATGAGTGTGGAACGCGTATAGATAACTGAGTTTCCCGTTATTGATTACAATAAATTATTGTTTACAATAATTTATTGTTTACAATAATTTATTGTAAACAATAATTTATTGTAAACAATACATTATTATTACAATATAGATTATTGATTGATTATTACACACTTCACACACGCCAATAAAAAAAAAAAATTGCCATAATCCTTGTACTCAAACAAGTATAATTATCCAAAGACAAGTTAATTGTAATTGACTTTGTTATCCTTGACTGCGTCCAACTCCTCAAGGCATAACTGTGACTTGCGTACGTCTCAGGCTTGACACATATGCAAGGAAATAATCTATGATGGACAAATCCACAAGGGCCGTGGCGAGGATTCGAACCTGCGTCCGGGAGCATCCCTTGTGGATTTGTTCATTTGATGCATCACGTTATTGTGATCTGTGTGTGAATCTATGATGGAGTCTCCGGTGGATTCCTTCCCATATTGATCTCCGAATACAACTGATGAGTTACCTAAAACATATTTTTTTTTACTCGTAAAGAGGGAACTGATTACCATCTTTGTGAATTAAAAAAATGGGTAACTTAGTAAAGACTGTTACTTTGCTAAGCTAAATGAACTATAGGGGTTAGGTCACATAATGGGTTCCTGAACCCATTTTTTTTTTATTATTTTCTACCACAGACGTGAGCCATACATTTACAATGCTAACCAACATATATACTGTACATTTTCTTCTGTCCTCCATGGACAGGGTTAGAGACGTGTTAAACATATAGTTCAAGGCCTGAACCCGTTATGTGTCTCTGAAAACCTCTCCATCACCGCCTAGAAGGATAGGTATGAGGTGTATTGTTAATAACTAAACCTGTTTGTTTATTTACCATTAATTCCCCCCCCTCACATTTTTCTCTCTGTCCCTCTCGTTTGATTCTTTCTGTATTAAACTGTCACCATCCTCCTATCCCTCTGTGTTTCTTCTGTCTCTCTCTCTCTCCAGTGTGTCGAGCCATTAACGTCTATATAACACTTGGATGGGATCAGGACAAGGATTTGCGATGAGATGGGGGTGAGGGGGGGTGGGGGAATGGTGCCCAATCACTTCTTGGACTGGACGGTAGAGCGACGGTCTCGCTTCATGCAGGTCGGCGTTCAATCCCCCGACTGTGCATTAAGTGGATAGGTACCATTCCTTTTTCCCCGTCCCTTTCCCAAATCATTATCCTGACCCCTTCTAAGTGCTACATACTCGCGATGGCTTGTCGCTTGACCCTTATACAACCCCCCCCCCCTCTTCCTTTCCTTTTCTGTCTCTTTCCTTACCCAACCGTGGAATACATGACCCCTCTTCCTCTGAGCGCTATAGATACAGTCCCTTTCTACCTGGGTTAAACCCCCTATTCTTCTCTCACCTGTACAACCCCTATTCTTCCCTCACTACTCCTGTACATAGTGCCACCAGCAACACTTCCTCCCCCCCCCCACACACAGTGCCACCCCCCCATACAGTGCCACATCCCCCCCTACAATGCCACCAGCATCAATATCGACACTGGCGGCGGCGGCAGTGTGTGTGTGTGTGTGTGTGTGTGTGTGTGTGTGTGTGTGTGTGTGTGTGTGTGTGCGTGTGTGTGTGTGTGTGTGAAAACACACTCCACCGGGGCGTTAATCTCCGTAATGTTGGGGTGAGCGGCGAGGCTTGGCATCTCTCATTAGAGTGCCAAGTGCCAACAGTTCTGGGTTATTTTGTGATTATAATGTGCACTCTTTTCGGGGAGGGGGGGGGGGGGAGGGAGGGAGGGAGGGAGGGAGGGAGGGAGGGGGGAGAGAGAGAGAGAGAGAGAGAGAGAGAGAGAGAGAGAGAGAGAGAGAGAGAGAGAGAGAGAGAGAGAGAGAGAGAGAGAGAGAGAGAGAGAGAGAGAGAGAGAGAGAGAGAGAGAGAGAGAGAGAGAGAGAGAGAGAGAGAGAGAGAGAGAGAGAGAGAGAGAGAGAGAGAGAGAGAGAGAGAGAGAGAGAGAGAGAGAGAGAGAGAGAGAGAGAGAGAGAGAGAGAGAGAGAGAGAGAGAGAGAGAGAGAGAGAGAGAGAGAGAGAGAGAGAGAGAGAGAGAGAGAGAGAGAGAGAGAGAGAGAGAGAGAGAGAGAGAGAGAGAGAGAGAGAGAGAGAGAGAGAGAGAGAGAGAAGAGAGAGAGAGAGAGAGAGAGAGAGAGAGAGAGAGAGAGAGAGAGAGAGAGAGAGAGAGAGAGAGAGAGAGAGAGAGAGAGAGAGAGAGAGAGAGAGAGAGAGAGAGAGAAACCTATAATATACCATAATTAACTTCCGATAACCGTGTATCAAGAGTAATTATCACAGGCATTACTTATTGTTCACTTAAAATCACCAACATTCCCCAGAAATTATTTAGAAGACGAAGAAAAACGTAGGATAACCCACTGGGGCGTCCAACAGAAAACGAGGAACAATAACAATGGCCCGGCTCCTGAAGCCGGTGCTGGTAGGACAAACGCTACCGCTCAACGAGCCTGCTAAGAGTCATTAAACCCCGACAAACTACCTTGTTACTCCCGTGTCACGAACCTGATTACTCCCATGATGGCCCCTCTTAACGATCCCCCATCGTCAGGCGGCGGCTTGATCACAGTTATCAATAAGGGGTAATAGATAAAATATTGTATATAATATGTGTATATCTAACTTTATTTAAAATTTCATTACACAAAAAGGGGTTACAACATTGGTTACATGCAGGGTACAAGGCTACTTGTCATCACAAGT
Organism: Procambarus clarkii; assembly: GCF_040958095.1. Taxonomy (NCBI): domain Eukaryota; kingdom Metazoa; phylum Arthropoda; class Malacostraca; order Decapoda; family Cambaridae; genus Procambarus; species Procambarus clarkii. The sequence continues at coordinate 11,549,450 of NC_091236.1, forward strand.
TGTACAGCTCCTCCAGCTCCTCAGATGGCGGGCAGGAACCTCGGATGCAGTGATCATTTCCTCTCTGGATCGCCACGACTAAGGCGCTGAAAGAGGAAACTAGCGGCTCTAGGAAGTTATTTCAATTAGCTTGGGGTTCATCTTTTAAGGTTATGTAATAGACGATTTTTTTTTTTTGAGATATATACAAGAGTTGTTACATTCTTGTACAGCCACTAGTACGCGTAGCGTTTCGGGCAGGTCCCTGGAATACGATCCCCGCCGCGAAGAATCGTTGTTACAACCAAGTAACAATTTTACTGTTGCGTTAAACAGAGGCTACAGAAAAGGATTTGCGCCCAGTAAATCCTCCCCGGCCAGGATACGAACCCATGACAAAGCGCTCGCGGAACGCCAGGCGAGTATCTTACCACTACACCACGGAGACTGTGATTTAACTACCATATTCACACATTCTCAGAACTACAAAATGTTGAAGTTCTTAGTTTGTTGTTGTTCTTAGGCTGCTTGCAAGCAACCCAAGGTAATTCTCAAGTCCTGCTTTAAAAATATTTGTTGGTTATCTATCTCCTCAATTCAGGCATGCATCCGGAGACCAAATGAGATGAAATGATGGACAAAAATGATGATGATGGACAAGAAATGAAATGATGGAAAATGATGAAAATGAAATGATGGACAAGAATCAAAAGTTTGATTCTTGTTGTTGTTGTATCTTGCTTCAGACACAAGCATGATGCAAAGCTATCTTCCAGTTCAGTAAAGGCATAGCTGTATTTTTTTTTTTCAGGGAAATTCCTGCGCGGGCCCCAAGTCTCTGGCTGGCCCCACTAATACCTGGTGTGGTTGGGGGTCGAACCCTACACCACCTGTGTCCCAGACCCTGTGTCCCAGATGGACCTTGGTAATGCCACTCATCAATTACTTATCTTCATCATTTGACCTTTTAATACACCCAATACATAATTTTTGTCATATATATGCCGATGTTCCGTGATAAGGATGCGCTGGTTGATATCATCCTAAATGTATCATACTCGTAACACATCATTTGTCGTTATAATGAAATTATTCGTAAATACGATTGTTATTAGTTAGAATGATTTACATCGCTGTTGTACATAGATCACACACATTCTGAAGAAATTCTTGATTGTTGTTGTTATAGATTCAGCTACCTGGAACAAGTTCCAAGTAGCACGGGCTATGGTGAGCCCGTAGTGGACTTGCCTGGCACAGGAGCGGGGCTGTGTGAGAATTCTTGGTCTAACCATCTCATTTTAAAGGTTCCAAGTCTTCCAAATACCTAAGGAAACTCTATCCCAATCCTATCCACGCTGAAGGATGAGATTGACCTCTTCTTTTCGTCCTTACATATCCTCTAAGGGGTAGACAATCCCCCCCTATCCATCCACTGTCAATATAGAAAATCCCGCTCCAATCGGCTCGTAACCGATTAGACCCGAGTTTAAGTCTCACCTCTGGCTGATTGAAACGCCTAGGCGTGCTTTCTTACGCCTGTTGCCTCTGTTCACCTAGAAGTCAAGACGCATCCTGGGAAGGTCACAGTCGTTGACCAAAGGTGGGGGGGGGGGATGGCTCAGTTAACCCATCAGGCTTCCTGATTCGATAATGGAAACCAATCAAGCGTGAGAGCTTGTATATTGTCGTCCAATCTGATTGATGAACGCTGTCGGCTACTTTGGAAGCATCAACATTTACCTGATCGCTGTGCATCAATGTGTAGCTTCGTTGTAATCGAGTTGGGAATTGATGGGAGAGACGGGCATTCAACAAAGGCCTTTATTCCTCTATTTGTCAACAACATATATCATTGTGCAGGCGATGAGTCACAATAACGTGGCTGAAGTATGTTGACCAGACCACACACTAGAAGGGACGACGACGTTTCGATCTTCTCAAGTCGTTTGACAAGTTAATCGACTTGAGAATGGTCCAGGACGGACCGAAACGTCGTCGTCCCTGTTGTTCTAGATTCAGCTACTCGGAACGAGTTCCAAGTAGCACGGGCTACTGTGTGAGCCCGTAACTTACCTGTCACAGGAGCGGGGCAAGTAGCACGGGCTATGGTGAGCCCGTAGTGGACTTACCTGGCACAGGAGCGGTGATGTGTGCCCCTGGCAAGATTGATTCATTGATGAAGATTAAGCCACCTAAAAGGTGGCACGTGCATGAATAGCCCGTAAGTGGTGGCCCTTTTGAGCCATTAGCAGCATCATTAGCTGATACTGGAGATCTGTGGTGGTGCGACTGCACCCTGCGTGACGGGAGATGTCTCCCATGCCCCCCCCCTAGCAAGTAATATCTGGGTGTTTATATACACTGACACTCCCACTACCCCTACACCCCCACACACACCCCCAGGGGCGCCGTAGCTACAGTCCCTCAGGGACCAGCCGCGGGTGTAGCGGACGTGGGAGAAAATTGGACGCAACTTAACGTCTGAAGCAGCGAGTGAACTCCTCACTAGAGTTAACATTACACCATATTTATGCCAACAATAACAGCCTGCCCCGTCGCCTACACCTCCCACTGCTCATTCACACACACACACCCTTACCACCCTTCTCTCGTATATACATAATACATACCAGGTATATACCACCCTTCTCTCGTATATACATAATACATACCAGGTATATTATGTATTTGTCTCCATAGGCCATTATCTATCAGTGATATCTAGTTATCCTTCAACCTGTCTCCAACCAAATGAGGGATGAAAGTGTGTGCTAAAACTTGACACATAAGTGCAGAGTGGCATAGTAATTAATTGTCTTTAATAGTCACCTATACTCGTTAAACTCTCTCTCCACCTCACATCACATCTCCCTTCAGAGGTGGGACCCAAGAGCCAAAGCTCAACCCCTCGCAAGCCCAACTAAGATGAGAACAGAAACAAGTGAAATACCAGACAAACGGATAGCTAGAGATATCCACATGCTAGGAGATAACAAATTATCCAAGCAGGTAATTAGATAAATAGACAGATAAACACATCTTAGGTATAGTGGGCGTAATAACACTATACCCTCGGCGAGCGATTTTAGTCCCGGTTCGAGTCCTAGCCAGGGAGGATTGACTGGGCACCTGTCCCATTACAGAGTAGTATTCCTGGGAAAACTAGTAAGGTTAGGATTACCATAAGCTACGAGGAAGAAAATGCTCTCACTCAACCTGCTAACAAGAGTCACACCCACGTATGAAAACAAAACAAATTAGAATTAAACAAGCAAGCAGATCAGCAGACGCGTAATCACGCAGACATGAAGCTGTCTGCTTGATTGTGTTGTAGATACAAGGATGTAGGGTTTTAGTTAAGGAAACAGATAGGTACTTTATTTGGTCGAAATAGGTTGAAGATTTGGGTTTTTAAGGCTTTGGGAAGCGAGGAATTGGGTCCACTCGTCTCGTCTCGATATCTCGATATCTGGGGAGGAAGGATCCTGACCTGAACGATAGGTCTTTGTTCCTGAGACCTTCCCCCCCCCCCATAACCCCATCCCTACCACCCCATCACCCACCCCCATCCCATCACCCCCCCCCTCTAATCACCCCCACCCCGCCCTGTGCTTTATTGAACACTTTGTTATATCTGAACATTAATGAACAAGGAGAACAGGCGCGAGGGGAAGGAAAATATTATAAATTATGCAATTTAGTAAATTTTTGTTATATTTAATTCGGAGAAAAGAGGCGAGTGTTATAATGTAGAGTTATAGTAAACGAAGGTTATTATGATGAAAAGTAATGAAGGTAAAATATTGCCTGTTTGTTGATCCACCAACACCACTACATCCAGGACTCATCCACTACCACCACACTCTAGGACTCATCCACCACCACCACACTCTTGGACTCATCCACCACCATCTCCACTACACTCCAGGATTCATCCACCACCACCATCATCACACTCCAGGATTCATCCACCACCACTACCACACTCTAGGACTCATCTACAACCACTACATCCAGGACTCATCCACCACCACTACCACCACACTCGAGTACTCATCCACCACCATCACCACACTCTAGGACTCATCTACAACCACTACATCCAGGACTCATCCACCACCACCACTACACTCCAGGACTCATCCACCACCACTACCACCACACCCCAGGACTCATCCACCACCATCACCACCACAATCCACCACCACAATCCACCACCACCACCTCACCCTGTACAACACAGTCAACAAACTCGAAAAAAACTCTAAAAATAAGAAGTTATAGGAGCCACCTCCATCCACAACTTTAAAGCCAGAGTCGACAAAGACCTTGACAGTGGAAACAGCTCAATTGAATAGCAACATGTTCAACAAGGCAAATAGACGTATTATAAACACCTTAAACCCCCTACTACCTCGGAGTTGCTGGCATGTAAACTACTGAAACGATTAGGCACTAACTCGTCCTTTTCACTCGAACCTCTCCCCAGTTTCTGGTCCCCTAACCAGCCTCCACAAACCTATACACCACAGGGCTCCAGGCAGGGGTCATGAAGTGTAGTTTATACCTGGGAAATGTTAGATGGAGTGGTACCGGGCACTCACAAATTCGGGAGGCATGGCAGGCTGTGTAAAACAGCCATTGGCAGTGAAAAACAGCCACTGGCTGTGTAAAAAAGCCACTGGCTGTGTAAAACAGCTCCACTGGCTGTGTAAAACAGCTTCACTGGCTGTGTAAAACAGCTCCACTGGCTGTGAAAAACAGCTCCACTGACTGTGAAAAACAGCCATTGACTGTGAAAAACAGCCACTGTGTAAAACAGCTCCACTAGTTGTGAAAAACAGTCTCTGGCTGTGTAAAACAGCTCCACAGGCTGTGTAAAACAGCTTCACTGACTGTGTAAAACAGCCACTGGCTGTGTAAAACAGCTCCACTGGCTGTGAAAAACAGCTCCACTGGCTGTGTAAAACAGCTTCACTGGCTGTGTAAAACAGCTCCACTGGCTGTGAAAAACAGCTCCACTGACTGTGAAAAACAGCCATTGACTGTGAAAAACAGCCATTGACTGTGAAAAACAGCCACTGTGTAAAACAGCTCCACTAGTTGTGAAAAACAGTCTCTGGCTGTGTAAAACAGCTCCACAGGCTGTGTAAAACAGCTCCACTGGCTGTGTAAAACAGCTCCACTGGCTGTGTAAAACAGCTCCACTGGCTGTGAAAAACAGCTCCACTGGAAAGAATATAGATGCTCCAGGAGACAAATCTATAAACACCAGGGACCAAACACCTCTCCTCTCTCAATACACAAAACAAAATCCTCTCTAGTTGATGTCTTTCGCCATTAATGAAGGAATTTAGGAACCTTCAAAGGGGACACGGGATGACCTCAGTGACATCCAACAGCCTGGTTGATCAGATCGTCAACCCAGGATGCCTGGTGAATGATCTCCCTTCCCCTCTATTTCTCCCACGCTTTTCTTTATAC
>NC_091236.1:11555415-11575299 GCF_040958095.1 Procambarus clarkii
CACCACACACACGCACACGCACACACACACACGCACACGCACACACACACACACACACGCGCACACACACACACACACACGCACACACACGCACACACACACACACACAAGTTGCTACTATGAACTTGCAACAAATGTTACACTGCCTTTTGCTAATGACACATGCAAACTTTTCACTGCAATCGACCGAAGAGAAATTCATTCTTTTTTGATGATACACAGCCACTGAGTAGTGAAGGGGGGGGGGGAAGGGAGGGAATTAAGTTAGTTTATTTTTTTTCCCCCAGCGCTGGAGGTGGTTGAGTATTTATGCTCTCACATGCGTGCGTTGGAGTGTATATTCCAGTGAGTGCGTTCGAAATAATGCGTGTATTCTCGTGCGTGCGTGTGTGAGTGTGTTGGGGGAGGACGGGAGGGGGTGATCCAATGCTTGTCTTTAAACCCCCCCCCCCTCCTCTGTCTACAGTCATATATACCTGCCTGCCTGTCTGTCAGTCTGTTTGCCTGCCTATCTGTCTACCAGACAGGCATCTGTCATCCTGAAAGATCATAATAAACTGATAATCTTGAGTTGAGAATACGTGCAAGGAATTTCGTCTCAGGGTTCAACGAATCAATTCACTCTCAAGACATCTTTATAATTAAATAAAAATGACTACAAAATAATATTTTCTTTTTTTCCACCCCCTTCGAGGTCTGACAAATTTGACAAGTTCATTTTAGAACAAGTCTTCTCCACTGTGGCTTTTGTGGTACTGATATTCTCAGTGGCTAAGCTTAGAGATCCATTAGATCTTACGAGATCCATTAGATCTTAGAGATCTACCTCCACTACCCTTTTGTTCAGCTGAGGAGCTGAACGTTCTCTTGACTCAGTGTTCATCCACATATTAAGCTACGTAGGTAGCTTATTAAGGTAGGAAGGAAACTATCAGAGGAAAAAGCCCAAAGCCATTACGACTATATAGCACTGGGAAGGGGGGTCTGGATAATAATATGGGAAAAAGGACTAACTTGATTAGATAATGAATTTGGGGGTTCAGTTCCTGAGCTCATTGACCTGTGAGGTCTCTGTGGCCTTTTGTTTCACTTGCGCCCACAGGATGGGCACTGGGGGTCACTACCACCCATAGGATGGGTATGGGGTCCATTACCACCAACAGGATGGGTATAGGGGGTCCACCACCACCAACAAGATGGGCACTGGGGTCCACTACCACCCATAGGATGGGTATGGGTCCACTACCACCCACAGGATGGGTATGGGGGTCCATTACCACCCACAGGATGGGTATGGTTGTCCACTAACACCCACAAGATGGTGGATAAGGGTTGGATAAAGCTGGGTACGTGGGTATACCAACTGTGTTGTACCGTGCACCGTAGAGAGAGAGAGTAGCGAGACACAGTAACCCTATAAATCCACAGTATTCTTCCAGTATTCACATATTTAGCATTTTTATAATACTGTATAATATTATATACTAAAGGTACAGGTATATATATTAAAGTATTGCGATTGCAATACTATGTCATTAAAAGGTTTACAAGTCTATTGACGTGTAATGCATTTTACAGGACCAATAATGACCACTAAAATAATAATAACCCTATATAGTCTGTCACGATATTTGACTTCTTGCTGCGTAGCTAAAACACACACACACACACACACACACACACACACACACACACACACACACACACACACACACACACACACACACACAATTCTAACAGGACACTGGAGAGCAGAGAAAGATACCAGAATGCCAGGAATGAATATGTCAGGATGAGAAGAGAGGCAGAAAGACAATACGAAAATGACATCGCAAGCAAGGCAAAGACTCAGCCTAAATTGTTGCATAGCCACATTAGGAGAAAAACAACAGTAAAGGAACAGGTTATGAGATTAAGGATAGGGGCGGAAGGATTCACTACAAATGACAAGGAAGTGTGTGAGGAATTGAATAAGAAATTCCAGGAGGTCTTCACCTTAGAACAAGGAGAAATTCCAGAGGTAAGTGAGGGAATAGCTAACCAGGAACCACTGGAAGAGTTTGAGATTACCAGTGGGGAAGTAAGGAAGTGTTTACTAGAGTTGGACGTGACGAAGGCTATAGGCCCAGATGGAATCTCCCCTTGGGTTCTAAAGGAAGGAGCAAGAGAACTGAGCCTACCACTCTCCATAGTGTATAACAAATCACTGGCAACAGGGGAACTGCCAGATACTTGGAAAGCAGCTAACGTAGTCCCGATATACAAGAAAGGGGATAGACAGGAGGCACTGAACTACAGGCCAGTGTCCCTAACCTGCATACCATGCAAGCTGATGGAGAAGATTGTGCGAAAAAAACTAGTGGAGCATCTGGAGCGAAGGAACTTTGTAACACAGCATCAACATGGGTTCAGGGATGGCAGGTCCTGCCTCACAGGGTTACTTGAATTCTACGACCAGGCAACAAAAATAAGGCAAGAAAGAGAAGGGTGGGCAGACTGCATATTTTTGGATTGTCAGAAAGCCTTTGATACAGTGCCACACAAGAGGCTAGTGCGAAAGTTGGAGATGCAGGCTGGAGTGAGAGGGAAGGTACTCCGGTGGATAGAGGAATACCTAAGCAACAGGAGACAACGAGTCTGTGTGAGGGGTGAGGTCTCAGATTGGCGAGACGTCACAAGTGGAGTCCCGCAGGGGTCAGTCCTTGGACCTATACTGTTTCTGGTATATGTAAATGATCTCCCAGAGGGTATAGATTCGTTCCTCTCAATGTTTGCCGACGATGCAAAAATTATGAGGAGGATTGAAACAGAGGATGATAGTAGGAGGCTACAAGATGACCTGGATAGACTGAGTGAATGGTCCAACAAATGGCTGTTGAAGTTCAACCCGAGTAAATGCAAAGTAATGAAACTAGGCAGTGGAAACAGGAGGCCAGGCACAGGATACAGAATAGGAGATGAAGTACTTAATGAAACAGACAGAGAGAAAGATCTAGGAGTTGATATCACACCAAACCTGTCTCCTGAAGCCCACATAAAGAGAATAACGTCTGCGGCATATGCGAGGCTGGCTAACATCAGAACGGCGTTCAGGAACCTGTGTAAGGAATCATTCAGAATCTTGTACACCACATATGTAAGACCAATCCTGGAGTATGCGGCCCCAGCATGGAGCCCGTACCTTGTCAAGCACAAGACGAAGCTGGAAAAAGTCCAAAGGTATGCTACTAGACTAGTCCCAGAACTAAGAGGCATGAGTTATGAGGAAAGGCTGCGGGAAATGCACCTCACGACACTGGAAGACAGAAGAGTAAGGGGGGACATGATCACAACCTACAAAATCCTCAGGGGAATCGACCGGGTAAACAAGGACGAACTTTTCAACACTGGTGGGACGCGAACAAGGGGACACAGGTGGAAGCTGAGTACCCAAATGAGCCACAGAGACGTTAGAAAGAACTTTTTCAGTGTCAGAGTAGTTAGCAAATGGAATGCATTAGGAAGTGATGTGGTGGAGGCTGACTCCATTCACAGTTTCAAATGTAGATATGATAGAGCCCAATAGGCTCAGGAATCTGTACACCAGTTGATTGACGGTTGAGAGGCGGGACCAAAGAGCCAGAGCTCAACCCCCGCAAGCACAATTAGGTAAGTACCATTAGGTAAGTAAGTACACACACACACACACATTAGGTAAGTAAGTACACACACACACACACTAGGGGACACATGCATGTGACACACTAGGGGGCACACGAACAAGGGGACACAGGTGGAAACTGAGTGCCCAAATGAGCCACAGAGATATTAGAAAGAACTTTTTTAGTGTCAGAGTGGTTGACAAATGGAATGCATTAGGAGGTGATGTGGTGGAGGCTGACTCCATACACAGTTTCAAGTGTAGATATGATAGAGCCCAATAGGCTCAGGAATCTGTACACCTGTTGATTGACGGTTGAGAGGCGGGACCAAAGAGCCAGAGCTCAACCCCCGCAAACACAACTAGGTGAGTATACACACACACACACACATCCTAACAGTAATACAACTTCCTTTCACCCCCTTACACAACAGTTTCCCCCCCCCCTCCTCCCCTCCCTACTCCCCCACCCCCTACTTCAACAGATATAATATCCTTTTCCGTCCCCCCTCTTGCAATATCCATAGTGACGTCACTGCTGCGATTGGCCAATCCTGACGCAGCATTAAACGACTCTGTTCATCTCTTGTTCCATTATATAATTCGTTCAGGTAAGATCAGAAATGCAATGAAGAGATCTGGAAGTGTTCAATTATATATATATATATATATATATATATATATATATATATATATATATATATATATATATATATATATATATTTTTTTTTTATGGGGTCATTGGGGTAATTAGTTTCCATTTGTGTCACCCCCATTGTCCGTATCACCAGTGTTATAACCCCCATTAACTCTAATGGGGGTTCAACCACAAGGTTCCTATCAACTTTTAGAGATGAGTTCACTGTTTTCGTGACTCATATTCGTCTCAGTTGGGGGGGGGGGATGAATTGTGGAGGATTGGAAATGTGGGGTGTGGGAGGGGGGGGGTGATTGTGTGGTGTGGTTGTGAGGGGGGGGGGAGGGAGGAGGGGTTCTAATGTTGAAGGGTAGTGACAGCAAAGACTGTTGATTAGTACACATGTGTGATTCAGTCATTGCCTTAGATTTAGAAGATTAGCACATATTGAATTTATACAAATCATTTCACACTTGGGGCTGGAGTGAAGTGGTACACAGCCCCACGCACGCACGCACGCGCGCACACACACACACACACACACACACACACACACACACACACACACACACACACACACACACACACTCTCACACACACACACACACACACGCACACACACACACACACACGCACACACACGCACACACGCACACACACGCACACACACGCACGCACACGCACGCACACACACACACACACACACACACACACACACACACACACACGCACACACACGCACACACACGCACACACACGCACACACACACACACACACACACACACACACACACACACACACACACACACACACACACACACACGCGCACACACACACACACACACACACACACACACACACACACACGCACACACACACACACACGCACACACACAAAACACAGCAACCCGCAGCTAACAATTAGAGCGTTGAGATATCGAGAAAGCATATAGCATTAAAATAATGGTGAGAATACAATATATGAAGGATAATTATACCCTAAAGTTATAGAAATTTAATTAATTTTTGTTGCGGGGGGACAGGCAGTCTGGGTGTATGTGTATTTACATTAACTGGCTAAGTCCTACGTACCTATTTACTGCTAGGTGAACAGAAGCATCAGGTGAGAGAAAACGAGGAGCCCCAGGGCGGTAGAAAGCAAAAGCTAGTTTTTCCATTCCTTCTAATTCAAATTTAATGATATTTTAAACACTCTTAGTAATCACTGTTTTAGGTATTTTTTTTATTGATACAGTTCAGTAATGACCCTTATTATACGGCTATTGAACCCCTGCATTAACTGCCGGATATTTTGAACACCTATTGAACTCATGCTTTTGAACGAATCTCACATACACATGGCGAAAAATGAGTACCCAAAAATGAGACAAATACATTAGGAAAACTTTTTTCAGTGTCAGAGTAGTTAACAGATTGGAATGCATTAGGCAGTGATGTGGTGGAGGCTGACTCCATACACAGTTTCAAATGTAGATATGATTAAGCCCAATAGGCTCAGGAATCTGTACATCAGTTGATTGACAGTTAAGATTCCGGGTACCAAAAAAGCGAAGCACAACTAGGCAAGCACATATACACATACACACACACACGCACGCTAGCTAACTGATTCACACGCACACAGTTAAAAACCGGTTTCTATGCACGCAAGTCGACTCTATCACAACTCTCCCCTCCACTCATATCAGGTTTCACACAAAGACAAGCGGCTCTGGCTGGTTTAAAAAGCAACAGCCAAATCACTTTCATTAATGACTTAATAGATTACACCCGTGATCCAGTTTAGTCTTTCCATGAACGCTAAAATAACCCAGCGGGTTTTCTTCCTACTAGGGTGTGTGTGTGTGTTGTACATGCTGCTATGGCGGTGTGTCCACTCACAGGATGAGTGGCGCTGCCCAATACTGTCACTATGGTAGTGTGTTCACTCACAGGATGAGTGGCGCTGCCCAATACTGTCACTATGGTAGTGTGTTCACTCACAGGATGAGTGGCGCTGCCCAATACTGTCACTATGGTAGTGTGTTCACTCACAGGATGAGTGACGCTGCCCAATACTGTCACTATGGTAGTGTGTTCACTCACAGGATGAGTGACGCAGAGTACCTGGTAACCTGCTCATGAAATGAAAGGCTCTTTACATAGTCCGTCCTCATAAACAAAAGCCAAAGTCCATTCCATGCGCCCGCCAAACCCCCTGTTTATGAATGAAAAACGGGTTACACACGACTCACAACTGATGACGTATGTGTGTACGTTTCTCTAGCTTTTCTACGTTCACGAACCCCTGTTCGAATCCCATCTTTCTATATGCTTCAATCCACGAACTGCAAATAATTGCCAACAGAACCTAACCTATGGCTAACTATTCTCCCAATTCTAGTGTGTGTATATATTAACTTTGAGTAAACTCATTTATGTAAATGTTAATTTACATTAAATTATGTAAAATAAACTCATTTTGAGTTGAGAATTGAGTAAATACAAATCTCGATTACGCAGTACTTGAAAAAAATTGATGACTGCTTCTTAGGGGGTCGGGGGGATCGGCCACTGGATGGAATGAACACTAAAGCACGACTTGCTTTAATGACCCTTAACAACCATTCCCTAAAGACAGCCATCTTGAACGCTTCGTAAAACAGTGCCAATAGGTAAATACTAGTCTCCATTTTTCAAGATCCATGCACTCTATATTTGCCCTCTAAACAGATGTTAGCAGTAGCTTACCCACCATCAATTATCCCTAATGGATGTTTTCACATTTTCCAGAGAGTTATAACCAATTGAACTCAGCGTTTAGAAAACATTTTGGGAGAACATTTGAATTAAATCGGAACGGGGCGTTTTATTGGTTTATTCCGTAAGGCTTTTGTTTATACCACATGGCCGAGGCTTGGTTTGTTTGGCAAGGCCGTGGCTTACCTGACAAGGCCGTGGCTTGCCTGACAGGGCCGTGGCTTGCCTGACAGGGCCGTGGCTTGCCTGACAGGGCCGTGGCTTGCCTGACAGGGCCGTGGCTTGCCTGACAGGGCCGTGGCTTGCCTGACAGGGCCGTGGCTTGCCTGACAGGGCCGTGGCTTGCCTGACAGGGCCGTAGCTTGCCTGACAGGGCCGTGGATTGCCTGACAGGGCCGTGGATTGCCTGACAGGGCCGTGGCTTGCCTGACAGGGCCGTGGCTTGCCTGACAGGGCCGTGGCTTGCCTGACAGGGCCGTGGCTTGCCTGACAGGGCCGTGGCTTGCCTGACAGGGCCGTGGCTTGCCTGACAAGCCTGTGGCTTGCCTGACAGGGCCGTGGCTTGCCTGACAGGGCCGTGGCTTACCTGACAGGGCCGTGGCTTGCCTGACAGGGCCGTGGCTTGCCTGACAAGCCTGTGGCTTGCCTGACAAGCCTGTGGCTTGCCTGACAAGCCTGTGGCTTGTTTGCACAATGCAATTAAATGTTTAATTGAAAATATTACGCAATTACAGTTAGACTTAGTTACATATTAATATAAAACCTTCACATTTCTCTTGCATCCACGAATTTATTCTTTAAAGACACTCACTCACCTATCCATCAAATGTTTCTCAATCCATACACTATTATAACCCCCCACAAATGGGCCTATTATTTATTAAATAACTGATAAACATTTTTCATTATTAGTATAAATATATATTTTAGACAAATCTCTTCCAAATACAGCTCTAGGGGCTCGAACCGGGGCCAGAATTAACCGATTGGACACCATTTATTTCTCTTCAACATTATTCACCTTTATTTACGCATTTACATTGCGTAAATGAAGAGGGGAGGGGGGAAGGGGACATAACGATTGTGCTCAAAGAAAATACAGTAATATAAGACTTTAACCCAAGACATGTAAAGACTTACAACCTTTAGCTTTTAAGCTCTCTCGTAAGCTCTTTAGCTTACAACCACAGCTATAGCGGGTGAAGTTATAACTCGTAGAGCATAGCTTTGCTCGCTCTGTGGTTGATGAGATTGATCTGTGCAATTTAATTAAGACCTCAAACTGCATTGTGTTAATTAATATGGTTGAAATAACATCACGCAAAGTTCCACAGCCATTTGACTTATACGCGTCATCTCTTTACTTCTAAAATAAACTGAATAAAAGGCATAATGAACTTAATAGAGCAGTCCAGCGTCATTATGGTCAGTAACTGTGTTGTAAGTGGCTAGGAATTATTGAATAGTTCCAAGACGTCAAATAACTTAGAAGATCAAATTGGGGAGTGGAGGTGTCCACTGGAGACAAAATGTATTCATAAAGTAGTGGTTTTTTTTAAATAATGTATGAAAACGCAGGGGTGGAGGGGGGGGGGGGGGAGGGAGGGAGGGAGGGAGGGAGGGAGGGAGGGGGGGAGGGAGGGAGGGGGGGAGAGAGGGAGAGAGAGAGAGGGAGAGAGAGAGAGAGAGAGAGAGAGAGAGAGAGAGAGAGAGAGAGAGAGAGAGAGAGAGAGAGAGAGAGAGAGAGAGAGAGAGAGAGAGAGAGAGAGAGAGAGAGAGAGAGGGAGAGAGAGGGAGAGAGAGGGAGAGAGAGGGAGAGAGAGGGAGAGAGAGGGAGAGAGAGGGAGAGAGAGGGAGAGAGAGGGAGAGAGAGGGAGAGAGAGAGAGAGAGAGAGAGAGAGAGAGAGAGAGAGAGAGAGAGAGAGAGAGAGAGAGAGAGAGAGAGAGAGAGAGAGAGATCAATCTATGCAATTTTGACAAACTTTCAGATACGTTGCGTTTAATTCGTCAATCGGTTCCCCACCTGCTTAATTATCTATTCCCACCCAACAAATCTATTTCCCCTCCCTCTCTTCTCCCTCTCCCCCCCCCCTCTCCACATCCAGCCCCCAGACTGACCCAGGTCCAAACTTCCTTACATTCAGCACTTAACACTCGTTTCCACGACAACTTTCTCACGCTTTCCTGAAGGCGGCGATAAAGGTGGCGATAAGACCACATTTACAGAGATAAGGTTATCGTTGTCGTGACCTGGTTGTCACACGCCCGTCCTCGTTGGCTCATTAAGAGGCAATTAAGCAGATTCGGTACTGGATTGGGATTTGCAAACCTAGTGTTTGACTTTTTTTTGTAAGGCTTTTCTTGCGCAGTTACAGTAATTAGTCTTCATTTTTTTTGTACATGATTATATATAGATATGATATATGAGAATGGGTTTAGGCTTGTTCCGAAAATGTGCAAATTTTGACCTTTATTGCAAATTTTGCGATGTTGTTTTTCAATCATTCCGGAGATGCGTAATATTTTCAGAAAATTTTCCGACTGGAGATTAACACTTTTTTCAATTTTCGTCGATAAAGGAATAAATCGATTTTGTCGCATATTTACTCAAGTATTTCAAACATGAATTAGTACGTCAATAATACTCCATTCCGCAAATAAATCATCATGAATACCCATTAACATACATTAAAAAAAACATGTATAATCTTACAAATTGAAATTATGTCGAGATGGTCTGAACCCTGGAAACACAAACCGTAACTGTCTCTATTTTCCGCTTGTTACAACTTGTAATAAAGTTGTTACATCTTGGCTTAACGTGTTTATGACGTATTAGAACGTTGTTACAACTTGCTATATTGGTTGTTATAACTGGTTAGGAGGCGTTAAAACTTGTTCGAACGTTGTACCAACGTCGTAGTTTCGGTGTGTGTTTGGCGGGAAAATACTCAGTCATAACTATGATGTAGTGAGATATTCACACGTCAAAATTTTAAAATATTCTTAGTAATAAATTTTATCTTGTGTAAAACTACCCGCAAAATATACACGTTTTGACGACCATAAACCGAGCAAAAAAAAAATTAAAATATATTTTAAAATATATCACCGTCACTTGCAAATGAACATACACAGCTGTATTGGAAAAATATACATGTCACCTATACACAAAAAAAAAAAAATGTACAAGGTTGGTTGCATGTCCACATTCATACAGGAATTCGAGTTAATATATTTTGGAATTCAGAACGTATACTCGTGTATGTTTAATGTGAGAACGTCCACCTCCACACCATCCACTACAATCAATTTTGTTTTTCCCTTTCGGCCAAAAATACACGTTCGTCTATACAACATCATGCATTCACCTACGGGCTCACCATAGCCCGTGCTACTTGGAACTTTTTGTTCCAAATAGCGAATCTTTAACAACAAACAAACAAACAAACGCCACTCGCAACGGTGTGAATTTGTGGTGAAATTGCCGTCGATTTCTGAAAATCTAGTTCATGTTTACCTCATTTTGTGAGTGCTTAACCTACTGGCATTCACGAGTAGCTGGGGCGACCCCCCCTTCCAAGGGGGGCAATTCTGAGCGTTGAATGTTTCCTCATATACTTACATCAGGCACATTAGCATCTTTTTTTTTAGAGCTGATGGGTGCGTTCTTGTATGCTGTTTGCAATGGACAGTGATTGCCCGTCAATGGGCATTTCAATTCCCCCGTCCACTCCCATAACTGTCTGTCTGTCTACTCGTCTTTTCTGTTTTATCTAATTATCCATATGCTCGGACACGCGTCAATTATCCATTTTCTATGGAACGGGAGTAACTGCAGAGGGCGAGTTGAAAGTAACTGCCCTCTGTAGTTATTTCTATTCTCATGTACCCACCTCACCCAACACGAATTAAAAGCCAGAGTTACGTCAAATGTTTATGTGTAAACGTGAAAGTGTATCATATGTGTAGTGTCAAGTGCAAACAAGTCATTGAGAATGTAAGAAGCCCTTACGAAACGCTTCTGGGCGTCAGACGATAAATATAAATAAATTTTGGAGAATTGATATTTCCATTACCACCGACCGTGAGGAAAAACATAAAGAATACTGAGAAAATTCGTGTTAGAATTATTAATCTTACCTTTTCGCTCATATTCAAATGACCGAAAATTGTTATTTTCGGTCATTTCCAACTATGACCGATATTATCGGTCATAGTTAGGCAAATATATCAGAGAATATGTAACGCAAGTGTTATGAAGAAAAATGAATAACAACGTGATAAGGATTGACAAATGTATAGCACTATGATTAGGTGTAAACCAGTATACACCGATACCAGACTGGGTATACAACAAAAAAGTATTGCACCACCTTTCACCCTATGCCCCAGTTACCTAGCAGTAAAATAGGTACCTGGGTGTTAGTCAGCTGTCACGGGCTGCTTCCTGGGGGGTGGAGGCCTGGTCGAGGACCGGGCCGCGGGGACACTAAAGCCCCGAAATTGTCTCAAGATAACCATAGTGAAAAAAAAAATGCAGTACAGCTTGAATTGGTCAAGAAAAATATAAAATGTTGATTTAGCTGCCTCCCAGCTTAGGAGTTCAGCTCGGTCAGCCAGCTGCCTGCTGTCGGATGTGGGGAGAAATAGCACATGGATGACTTAGTTGTGTGAGGGAGAGGGCCATTACAGTGCCAAACTTACTAAGTTTGAAATGTATTGGACGTGCGTATTCACTCTCCGGCACACAAGAGGTAACTTTGAGGAGAGGTTCAAGTGCCGAGGGGAGAGGAGGGGGGAAGAGGAGGAGGGGGAAGAGGAGGAGGGGGGGAGAGGAGGGAGGGGGAGAGGGGAGAGAGAGTGACTTAAGTGGGGGTGAGAGAAAAAGAGAGAGAGAGAGAGAGAGAGAGAGAGACAGAGACAGAGAGAGAGACAGAGACAGAGACAGAGACAGAGACAGAGAGAGAGAGAGAGAGAGAGAGAGAGAGAGAGAGAGAGAGAGAGAGAGAGAGAGAGAGAGAGAGAGAGGGAGGGGGGGGGGGAAGGATGGAGCAGAGTTTAATAGCCCGATTCCCAAGCCTAAGTCATTCCCACTGAACATGCGTGTGTGTGTATACAATAATTTTACACACACACACACACATATATATCCATGGCCATTTCTCCTCCTATTATTTTATAGAAATAGACACAAATGGCGATCATAGAATACATCTATCACTCCTCCAGGTGCTGATTTCAGCCGCTTTGAATCCCACCCCCCAAAACCCCCCATTTCTCATCAACCAAGCAGTCTAGATCATATTTTACACCGATGGGGGAAGCTAGTAATGGACCGCCTGACATCCGCGAGATCACAAAGTGCCGAAAACAGGGTCAAAACCGTGCTAATTAGGCTGTTTTAGATGGAGTCGACGAGGCTATTGTTCACGTACAAAAGAGAGGCAACGGGGTCCCGTGTCGAGCCTCCGGCCACTAGCAGGAGGAAGACCCGCTGACCCGCTGGCAAGCGAAGAGGAGAAGTTAGAGACAAAGGCTGATGAACTAGGAGGTACGTAAGGCAAATAGATAGGCAGGGAGGTAGATTAGGGTAGTGGGGAGGGAGGTAGATTAGGGTAGTGGGTAGGGAGGTAGAGTAGATTAGTGGGCAGGAAGGTAGAGTAGATTAGTGGGCAGGGAGGTAGAGTAGATTAGTGGGCAGGGAGGTAGAGTAGATTAGTGGGCAGGGAGGTAGAGTAGATTAGTGGGCAGGGAGGTAGAATAGGTTAGTGAGCAGGGAGGTAGAGTAGGTAAATTGCTTGGGAGGAAGGGTAGATTAGGTAAATTGCTTTGGGAGGAAGGGTAGATTAGGTAAGTTGCCTGGAAGGTAGGGTAGATTAGGTAAATTACCTGGGAGGTAAGGTACATTAGGCCAATTACCTAGGAGGTAGGGTAGATTAGGTAAATTGCTTGGGAGGTAGGGTAGATTAGCCTCAGCCACCGGCTCCCCGCCAGGGAGCCGGTGGCTGAGCGGACAGAACACTGGACGCGTGATCCTGTGGTCCCGGGTTCGATCCTGGGCGCCGGCGAGAAACAATGGGCAGAGTTTCTTTCCTTTCTTTACTGTTACCTAGCAGTAAATAGGTACCTGGGAGTTAGTCAGCTGTCACGGGCTGCTTCCTGGGGGGGTGGAGGCCTGGTCGAGGACCGGGCCTCAGGGACACTAAAGCCCCGAAATCCTCTCAAGATAACCTCTCAAGATAGCCACTTGAACACCACTATCTCGACTGTCCTTAATGTCTTCACAAAATCTCCAATCATAACTACGGAAAAATAACCCTTATGGAGCAAGAATGACTATACATTGAACCCAAATTATCAACATGGAATATTGCATACTGTGTCCACTGGAAGCCTTACGCCTTATCATCTTATAAGACCTTATCATCTTATCATCCCATTTAACGAATAAACAATAAAAAAAAACATCACTTTAGTTAGCATTGTTTATTGCTCTATTGAAACGCCTCCAAATACCTCTTGGAGGGCGTTCGTAATTACCCGACAGCCAACAAGGTTAACAGACTGGACCGGGATTCACGAAGCACTTACGAACGTGTACATCTTTCCTCAATCTTTGACGGCTTTGGTTACATTTATTAAACAGTTTACAAGCATGAAAACTTGCCCAATCAACTGTTGTTATTGTTATAAACAGCCTCCTGGTGCTTCGAAGCTCATTAACTGCTTAATAATTGTAAACAAAGCCGCCAAAGATTGAGAAAAGATGTACAGGCTCTTAACTGCTTTGTGAATCTTGGGCTAGATTCACGAAGCAGTTACGAACGTGTACATCTTTCCTCAATCTTTGACGGCTTTGGTTACATTTATTAAACAGTTTACAAGCATGAAAACTTGCCCAATCAACTGTTGTTATTGTTATAAACAGCCTCCTGGTGCTTCGAAGCTCATTAACTGCTTAATAATTGTAAACAAAGCCGCCAAAGATTGAGAAAAGATGTACAGATTCTTAACTGCTGCGTGAATCTGGCCCCTGGCCTGTTGGTAGAGGCTCATAAGGGCATTAATTTGAAGCGGGTTCGCATCCTTTTATTTTTTTTGGGGGGGGGGGGGGGTTACGGGGCGCAATGTAATAAATCAAAAGGCTTCTATAGACCGGGAATATTTTCATTACAAAGCGGTTGGGCTTATGGTGTGCTGGCCATTAGTGGGCTTTAGTTTATATATACCATAGTGAATGGTTATGGGTGGGGGGGGGGGCTAATGATGGGAAGGGGGAGGGGGGGTAGATGACGTGGGGAGGGGTAGAAGATGACGTGGGGAGGGGTAGAAGATGACGTGGGGAGGGGTAGAAGATGACGTGTGGAGGGGTAGAAGATGACGTGTGGAGGGGTAGAAGATGACGTGGGGAGGGGTAGAAGATGACGTGTGGAGGGGTAGAAGATGACGTGTGGAGGGGTAGAAGATGACGTGTGGAGGGGTAGAAGATGACGTGTGGAGGGGTAGAAGATGACGTGGGGAGGGGTAGAAGATGACGTGTGGAGGGGTAGAAGATGACGTGGGGAGGGGTAGAAGATGACGTGTGGAGGGGTAGAAGATGACGTGTGGAGGGGTAGAAGATGACGTGGGGAGGGGTAGAAGATGACGTGTGGAGGGGTAGAAGATGACGTGGGGAGGGGTAGAAGATGACGTGGGGAGGGGTAGAAGATGACGTGGGGAGGGGTAGAAGATGACGTGGGGAGGGGTAGAAGATGACGTGGGGAGGGGTAGAAGATGACGTGGGGAGGGGTAGAAGATGACGTGGGGAGGGGTAGAAGATGACGTGGGGAGGGGTAGAAGATGACGTGTGGAGGGGTAGAAGAGGGGTCAAGAGATGTGGGGGGATGGGGGGGGGGAAGAGATGATAATGGTTTGACTGTGATTAACATTTGGTCAGGAATAATATCTATATTCTAGTATTTTTAACTTTTTTATCATTTAGAAGTATGTAAAAATTGAGTGACAGATCATCCCCTATTTCCCCCCTGCTCCCCCTATTCTCCTCTCCCTTTCCCCTTTTTCTGATTCACACTTTTCCCTGTCTTCTTCCATTCACATTCTTTACCCCTCTCTGTCTCTCTCCTCTGTTCCCTGTACCTTCACGTCCTCCATGTTTTCAGTCCCAATCCCTCCTAGCTGTCCCAATCCTTCCAATCTTCCAATCCCTGTCTCCCTTCCACCCTACCTTCTTCCCTCCCCCCCACCTTCTGTTCCCCACTTCCCCTCATCATCTTCATCTTCACTATAAACAAAAAAAATATCTCCTGGCCGCCACAGCTTCGCTACACTCACTATGGGAGGCTAAATGAAGTCGTTACACCTTGAATATCGATCAGAAAACAATACACACTGACGAAGCAGCGAGCGATCAGATTGGGCAAGCGTTAATCGCCTCAATTGCCCGTCTCACCAATCACCGTCACTGCCAATCTGAGTATACGATTGGAAGGATTCGGGAGAGAGGGGAAACCGGTACACAAGGAAATCCACTGTTGGCTTTGTTTTCGACATACAATCGGAGATTGTGGGTTAGATTCTCGGGTGGAGGGAAGGAATGAAACAGGAAATTCCTGAAGTACTTTCGTATATATCAATGCAATCTTCAGAGGGAAGATGCCCCCCCCCCCCCATATCTTGTGATATCTTCAAGATATCTTTCGTAAACACACTGTCGTTGGATAAAAGCCTCACACACACACCCATTGAATGTTATCGCTTTTATTAAACCACTATTACATTTATTTTAGCCTTTGGTTGGTGCCTGCTTAATTGCTTGATGAGGTTCTGGGAGTTCTTCTACTCCTTAAGGCGCGAAGCTCAAGGTAGACCGAATGGTCGCTACTTTCTAAGATATTATATAGAATACTTTAACTATATGTTACACAGGAATCACCCTCACTGTAGTTACTTTACTAAATTTATTCAATTTTACCCGACAGGAAAAATTGGAGTTTTGAAGGCATGGTTAATTTGGTTAGTTATACTTCCTGAGCATTTTCCTCTTTACTGTTAATAAGCTGAATACAAAATTATTTTGTGTGACAAAATGATAAGACAAATAAAAACAAATACAAATTTAATAAAGCATAAGTTGAGTATGTAAAATAAAAATATTAAATCGACTATAGATAAAAAAACACACACATTCAGACACTATTCTATGCAGTACAAATTTTATCACTCGAAATCAAACCCCAATTAAAGGTTACAAACCCTATTGATAAACCTATAACCCACAACTTGTCAATTCAATGGTTTAAAAATTTCACTCCAAGAACACCATCAAATTTATGACAAAAGTTATTGCAAATTTTATTGCCCTATTATTGCAAAATAATTTCCCATCCAGACAGCAGCTGAACGAAATCTTTACTGCTGTGGAAACAGTTGCTCAAACTACGATCTTTTAATGGCCAATTTCAGCATGGAAAACGGTGCTTAAAATATCGGCTTCAAGATTCTCAATTATGCGTCTCAAATTGGCCCGTAAGTGTCAATTTACCTGACACTTACCGCCTCGGTGCCCAATGCCCAAGAAGAGGGTATTGATTTAAGTTTGGGTTAATATATGACAGTTTGTTTAGTTCCAGGAATGCTGAGTAAGGTTATATTTTTTGGAGAGGGATTGGGGTGGTATGATTGGGTGGTATGATTGGGTGGTATGGTTGGGTGGTATGGTTGGGTGATATGGTTGGGTGATATGGTTGGGTGATATGGTTGGGTGGTATGGTTGGGTGGTATGGTTGGGTGGTATGGTTGGGTGGTATGGTTGGGTGGTATGGTTGGGTGGTATGGTTGGGTGATATGGTTGGGTGATATGGTTGGGTGGTATGGTTGGGTGATATGGTTGGGTGATAGGGTTGGGTGATAGGGTTGGGTGATAGGGTTGGGTAATAGGGTTGGGTGATATGGTTGGGTGATAGGGTTGGGTGATAGGGTTGGGTGCCATGACTGGGTGTCATGATTGGGTGATATGGTTGGGTGATAAGGTTGGGTGGAATGGGATTTTAGGGTACGAAACAGGGGCTTGTGTGGGGGATATTTTTTTGTGTTAATGGGATTAATCATGCTAGTTAATTGATACGGGATTATGGATTAATGGGTTGGCTTTTGGTAACAGAACTGCACGAAAAGGTCATTTAAGGGAACCTAGTTCTTCCCTCTGCTAGCACCCCTTCTCCCTTTCCATTCCTTTCCCCTTGCTCACCTTTAACATCTTACCTCACCCCCTTCCTTTTCCATATGGAAAAGCTACCCCTGCAAAGTGACTCATAATAGTCATTGGGTAAAAAGTGAGCCCCGTCATGTCCCCATTCTTTCTCATTCCCTGTCCCTGTAATTCTCTCTCTCTCTCTCTCTCTCTCTCTCTCTCTCTCTCTCTCTCTCTCTCTCTCTCTCTCTCTCTCTCTCTCTCTCTCATGTGTCAATTCTACACGTATCTTCCTTTTGCCTTTTTCTCTATTTCTCTACCTTCTTCTACCCCCCCCCTATTCTGCTTTTTACTTTCTCGACTCTCAACCGAGGGACCCGGGTTTAGTCTCCGGCCAGAACAGAATCGGTTAGGCAATTTAGTTTCACATTTGCTATATCTGTTCACCTAGATGGTAAATTGATGCCCGGAGATAGGAGACTGTTGTGGGTTGCGTCTTGAGGAAGGTCTGTAGTTGGCCTAGAGGGGGGGGGGGGGAGAAGCCTCGATAGGTTTTAAGTGAAGTTTTTGTTAGGCATAAGCCATATGAAGAGAAAAAATAGGCCTATGTGAAGGGTCTAACACTTAAATATCTTGAAGGTTTAGTGTTTAAAGCTGAAAATACTTGTACATACGTTGTTAAAGTTATTCTCAACAAGTCAATAAATCTTGTATAAGTTGATGTATAAATAGTTTAACTATTGTTGACAGCTCTGAGGTACATGTTTCTTCAAAGTAACACTAGAACACTTGAACTGAGGCACTTAACAGTGGCTAAAGTGCTTGAAACTCGGAGGCCACTTCACATTAACACTTAACACGAGGTACTCGAAGTTAAAGCGAATCTTAAGTGTCATCAATGTTTTGTATGTAGAGACTTTAACCTCTTCCAAGTTATTTTTGAGTCCATCCAGCACTATCAAGAAAAGAAAAGGGGCAAAATGCAATGGAAAAGACACTTATTAGCCAATTAGGCCAATAGGCATATGCCTATATATATATATATATATATATATATATATATATATATATATATATATATATATATATATATATATATATATATATATATATATATATGTCGTACCTAGTAGCCAGAACTCACTTCTCAGCCTACTATTCAAGGCCCGATTTGCCTAATAAGCCAAGTTTTCCTGAATTAATATATTTACTATAATTTTTTTCTTATGAAATGATAAAGCAACCCTTTTCTCTATGTATGAGGTCAATTTTTTTTTATTGGAGTTAAAATTAACGTAGATATATGACCGAACCTAACCAACCCTACCTAACCTAACCTAACCTATATTTATAGGTAAGGTTAGGTTAGGTAGCCAAAAAAAGCTAGGTTAGGTTAGGTTAGGTAGGTTAGGTAGACGAAAAAACATTAATTCATGAAAACTTGGCTTATTAGGCAAATCGGGCCTTGAATAGTAGGCTGAGAAGTGCGTTCTGGCTATTAGGTACGACATATATATATATATATATATATATATATATATATATATATATATGTGTGTGTGTGTGTATATCACGAAAATGAACACGTGATTAAGAATGTGACAATGTCAGACCACGGAGGAAAAATAAGAACATAAGAACATAAGAACAAAGGCAACTGCAGAAGGCCTGTTGGCCCATACGAGGCAGCTCCTATTCTATAACCACCCAATCCCACTCATATACTTGTCCAACCCGTGCTTGAAACAATCGAGGGACCCCACCTCCACAATGTTACGCGGCAATTGGTTCCACAAATCAACAACCCTGTTACTGAACCAGTATTTACCCAAGTCTTTCCTAAATCTAAACTTATCCAATTTATACCCATTGTTTCGTGTTCTGTCCTGTGTTGATACTTTTAATACCCTATTAATATCCCCCCGGTTATGTCCATTCATCCACTTAAATTTCCTTAAGTACTTTCGTATATTAAATACATCTTCAGAAGGTCCTTCTGAAGATGTATTTAATATACGAAAGTACTTAAGGAAATTTCCTGTTTCATTTTTCCTCCGTGGTCTGACATTGTCATATATATATATATATATATAATTTTAAGATGAATAAGATGAATAAGATGAATTTAAGATGTTCCCGAAGGGAACATCGATCATAAATATATATATATATATATATAATATATATATATATATATATATATATATATATACATACATACATATATACTTGTACGCAATTGACCTCAAGATGATTGATTGATTAATAAAGTTTAAGCCACCCAGGAGGTGGCACGGGCATGAATAGCCCCGAAAACCTCAAGATGAACCCGAGGATGAAGATATAAACAGCTGGAGAGGTGGGACTGGAGAGCTATAGCTCCCTATACCCTGCCAACACACCTAGCTACACCACAGTTAGGTAAGTTCACCCATGATACAGCTACGATACAGTTACCACCCCCCTCTCCTCCCCACCCCCCTAACACACACACACACACGGAAGCCAATACAAAAAAAATCTGGAGGTGGAAAAAATAGAGAAAATTACCATGAACAGATCACCAGACAACAGAATAAAAAGGTAATTACAGTGCCTCCCTCCCCCCCCCTTTCTCTCTCTCTCTCTCTCTCTCTCTCTCTCTCTCTCTCTC
>NC_091236.1:11575799-11593299 GCF_040958095.1 Procambarus clarkii
ATTCTTACGCTTGTCCCTGCATAAACAAGACCTTTATCTTTATCTTTATCTATCTTAACTCCCCCCCCCAAAAAAAAGAAACCTCTCCTCAAGGGTGGGTCCCCCCCCCCCTCCAAGCTGTCACTCGTAAGCTGGAGCGACAGTAATTACGTCAAGAGTAGTCGAGCTGTTTAGAGCACAGTGCTGCCATCTGTTGTAAACAGGGAACCACCGGCCCAGAGCGGCTATAAACAGCCCCGGGGCTGACACTGCCGCTGACATAAACATTGTATAGACCTCGACAAACACAAGGTATACATGGTATTTGGAAATGCTGACAGTTGAGGGAGTTTGGGATTGAAGTGGGGTCATGTAAGCGGCTCTCTATAGGGAGGGAGGGGGTGAGGGAGGGGGTGAGGGAGGGGGTGAGGGAGGGGGTGAGGGAGGGGGTGAGGGAGGGGGGAGGGGGTGAGGGAGGGGGTGAGGGAGGGGGTGAGGGGGGAGGGGGGGAGGGGGGAGGGGGTGAGGGGGGAGGGGGTGAGGGGGGAGGGGGTGAGGGAGGGGGTGAGGGAGGGGGTGAGGGGGGAGGGGGTGAGGGAGGGGGTGAGGGAGGGAGTGAGGGAGGGGGGTGAGGGAGGGGGGTGAGGGAGGGGGGTGAGGGAGGGGGGTGAGGGAGGGGGTGAGGGAGGGGGGTGAGGGAGGGGGGTGAGGGAGGGGGTGAGGGAGGGGGGTGAGGGAGGGGGTGAGGGAGGGGGTGAGGGAGGGGGTGAGGGAGGGAGTGAGGGAGGGGGTGAGGGAGGGGGTGAGGGAGGGGGGTGAGGGAGGGGGTGAGGGAGGGGGGTGAGGGAGGGGGGTGAGGGAGGGGGGTGAGGGAGGGGGTGAGGGAGGGGGGTGAGGGAGGGGGGTGAGGGAGGGGGTGAGGGAGGGGGAGGGAGGGGGGTGAGGGAGGGGGAGGGAGGGGGGTGAGGGAGGGGGTGAGGGGGAGGGGGTGAGGGAGGGAGTGAGGGAGGGGGTGAGGGAGGGGGGTGAGGGAGGGGGGTGAGGGAGGGGGGAGGGAGGGGGGGAGGGAGGGGGGAGGGAGGGGGGTGAGGGAGGGGGTGAGGGAGGGGGTGAGGGAGGGGGGGAGGGAGGGGGGGAGGAAGGGGGGTGAGGGAGGGGGTGAGGGAGGGGGTGAGGGGGGGAGGGAGTGAGGGAGGGGGTGAGGGAGGGGGTGAGAGAGGGGGGTGAGGGAGGGGGGGTGAGGGAGGGTGGGGGTGAGGGAGGGGGTGAGGGAGGGAGGGGGTGAGGGAGGGTGGGGGTGAGGAAAGAGGGGTGAGTAAGGGAGGGGGTGAGTAAGGGGTGAAGTTTAGGGAGCAAGAGCGAAGGCATGGGATTAAGGAAGGGGGTCAGGTATGAATGCAGGGGGGGTCAGGTATGAAGGCAGGGGGGGTCAGGTATGAAGGCAGAGGGGGGGGGTCAGGTATGAATGCAAGGGGGGAGGTCAGGTATGAAAGCAGAGGGGGTGTCAGGTATGAAAGCAGAGGGGGTGTCAGGTATGAAAGCAGAGGGGGTGTCAGGTATGAAAGCAGAGGGGGTGTCAGGTATGAAAGCAGAGGGGGGTGTCAGGTATGAAAGCAGAGGGGGTGTCAGGTATGAAAGCAGAGGGGGTGTCAGGCATGAAAGCAGAGGGGGTGTCAGGTATGAAAGCAGAGGGGGTGTCAGGTATGAAAGCAGAGGGGGGCCAGGTATGAAAGCAGAGGGGGGGGGAAGAGCAAAGAGGAACATGAAAAGCTAGGTAAGAGTAGGTATAGATAGGGAGAGACTAGAGGTGTAACACCACTCCAGTGGTGTTACAATAGAGTGGTGTTACAATCTCCCCCTTAGAGTTCACACCCAGGGAAGCCTTC
The DNA here is from genome assembly GCF_040958095.1 of Procambarus clarkii. Taxonomy (NCBI): domain Eukaryota; kingdom Metazoa; phylum Arthropoda; class Malacostraca; order Decapoda; family Cambaridae; genus Procambarus; species Procambarus clarkii. Next base: position 11,577,665 of record NC_091236.1, read on the forward strand.
TCCAAGAGGTCAGCCCAGATGACCTCCGGTTTATCTTGTATATTGATTAAAAATTCCTGGGTTAGTCTTAGTCAGCATAGTTTCAAGTATGTAATATTTCATGCAAGGAAATTAGACTCCAGATTCTTAGGTGTAAACATCCCTGGATCTCCCCCTTTTGGCCAGGTCAGAGGTCAGTCACACACGTAATTAATAACTCCTCTCTTGAAGAGTGTATGGTGAATGTCAAACAAGCTTTTTGAAATATTTCTTGAGTGTTTGTACACTTTTGGTGGGTAGCAACAGCAGATCTCCCCCTCCCCCCTGTGGGGGTTGTATATAGAGGGCCTGTAGGAACATAGGAGGGGAGAGTGCGATACACCGGGATCGAGAACGGGTCTGTGAAGAACATCTCAGCCCGGGAGAGACAGAGGTCTTAAGGTAATGTGTGTGATCTCTGAGTTTTTGTTCCATGTCCAAATTTCTTAACTTTTTGCCAGTGTTAGAGTAGCATTTATAAGTGGTGATTGACATAATTTTGGTCTCAATAAACTTACGTGAAATTTCCCGTCTGTGTCAATTGTTGAATCCTCTTAGCCTTTTGGATATAGTGGCTGACAACCGTTTTCTTAATTAATGACAGTCATAGAAAGTACTCTCCAAGTCAAGCAATGTTTCTTGCCTCGTTGCTTGATATAGTTTCAATGGTCAAAGGCAGATGGTGGCAGCGTATTTAATCCTTGTGTTAGCATTTCCTTATTGGCAGTGTACCTTTGGTTCCGGTGTAACCATCATGTGTCAGCTCATAACAGTGTTATCAAGTGCAACCGATGAGGAAGTGTTACTCAGGATAAGTAGTGTTCCATTATAGTGGTACATTTTAGGGTGGTATTCAATAGAGGGGTGTTACAGAGGGAGGGGGAGGGGGTAGGAAGAAAGAGAGGGGATAGGGAGGGATGGACTGGGGGGCGAACGGGGTGAGAGGGAGGGGGGGTAAGGGGATAGTGGGGGTGGGGAAGGAAGTAGGGAGAAGCCAGAAATGGTTTCCGTGTCCCTAGCCTCGCTTGGCTGCCCAAGACCTACACTCCACTACCCGGAAAATTCCTCTTCCCTCTCTCTCTCTCCTCTCTCTCTCTCCTTCGTAGCAACCATGACTTTCTCCTCTTCCTTCTCACCCTTTTCCCTCCCTACACGACTGCTCTTCTTCTCGGCCGTCGACAATATGGCTGTCGATATTAGTCAAATCAATTTTGTCGGTAGACAAAACCGGTAGAGCGACGGTTTCGCTTCATGCAGGTCTGCGTTCAATCCCCGACCGTCCACTAAGTAATTGGGGCACCATTCCTTCCCACCTCCCGTTCCATCCCAAATCTTTATCCTGATCCCTTCTAAGTGTTATATAGTCATGGTGGCTTCACGCTTTCCCCTCTGATAATTCTCTCTCTTGTAACAAACTAGGCTGGCTGTAAGAATTATCCAGAGTGGTTTATCGACAAAAGAGAATGGGAACCTGGGCCCGCGTGGTGACCCGGGAATTCGCTGTGAAAATAATCGACGCCTTGTTCATAGCTTCGTATAATGAACCATTCTATAGTATTCACTTATTTAGAGAAATTAGCCTTTATTCATTTTGTATTAAAATTGTATTGTATACTATTACTGGTTATAGTACCAAGAGTATTCTAATTATTAGGAGATTTGAGTTAAGTCACCATCAGTGACGTCACGAATCGGATGTAAGTTGTCAGGCGCGAGTGACCGGCGGTCATAGGTCATCAGAGTTGACATGTCCTCTATTTCTCAAAGTTCAAATAACCATTTTGGGGAACGGGAACAGCTCTGCCGTTAGATGCTTGTATAATTTAATTTCACTAAAATAATTCAACCAGTCTGGATCAATTCAGTACAAACAGAGGTTAATTGTTATAACTTAAACCTTGCTAAGTAACTGGGTAAGCGATGCTGAAGGATACAATGCTCAAGTCTGGGGAAGACCAGACGAGGAGAGTTCAGTGTGGACTCGAGATCAACTGGGAGAGGTCAACCATCTTACCTCCCCCAAGACCAGCCCCAACATCTTTGCTGGTCGCCCAAGGTAGAGTTGCTTTATGAGTTTTTATAGGGATAGTCAACTCATTGCCGTTCAGGTCAAGTAGGGAGTGAATATCTTTAGATTTTGTTTTAGTTTTTCTTTTAATAAATTAATTAGTTAATAATTTGCATTTTTATTATTTCCATGTGTATGTTCTATTTATATGAATTTGTCCTGGTCACGTGGTCCCTACGAGGCAGAGTTGAATTGGGCGCCGATTCTAACACCCAATCGGAAGTCATCTTTACCGTGTAATTAATTCCACACTCAAGGTCAATGGTTATAGTGGGGATCAAGCCCCTAGGTTGATTAATTCGCATGATCGATCCAGACCTCGATCATTGCTCAGTGTTACTGGTCTGGTGGTGGCGGCGGAGGCGACTCTAGGGTTTTGCTCAAAGCCTAGGTCACGTCATACGGGTTGTAGAATCCTAAGTCGGTCAATCATCTTAGGACCACGTGGCGTGGAGTCGGCTTTAGTAAAAGTTTTGGAGTCCCTTGTAGAGAATACAAAAGGAAGAATACGGGTAGAGAGGGAGAAAAAGGAGGAAAGTTAATTCGAGAACACCCTCCCCGTGTTACACTCTCCTGCCTATCAGAGGCAGGCAAGGACGATCCCCTGATGGAAGTCTGTGACCTGATTTCCCAAGTTTCCTATCGACCAGCCAATCGGAACACAACGTGAAGTCCCGGGACTTCCTACAGGTCCTCATCGTGACCTGAAAGCATAGCGGAGGTGCTGCAAAAGGCATTCGTTAATTAAGAAAGCTTGATGCCTTGCAGTGAGACAAGATCAGGAAGGCACTCCAGAGGGCTCGCATGGCACTGGCAACGGTCAAGATAACTCTACATCAGCGTCCGTCTCTGGCACCCTAAGCCAACAAGGGTGGACGCAGGTTCGAATCCTCGTCACGGCCCTTGTGGATTTGTTCAAGGTTGGGTAGATATGACCTGTCCAAGTGGACAAAAACCTACCTATATGCTTCAAGAAAAAAACTAATGCGGTTAGAGAATGATAAAAAAAAACACCTTTCTTTTCAGTCGACTTAAAATAGTATATTGTATTCTTGAGGTTATCTTGAGATGATTTCGGGGCTTTAGTGTCCCCGCGGCCCGGTCCTCGACCAGGCCTCTACCCCCAGGAAGCAGCCCGTGACAGCTGACTAACACCCAGGTACCTATTTTACTGCTAGGTCCGGCGCCTATTGTACGAATGTAGAATACATCCGATTTTTTTTTTATATACATTTACACATATATCGGTCCTTCCTTCACCTCTTCTTCAAGCACTACGACACTGTAGTAATTTTCTACACTTAAAATACCGATAAACACACCTAAAAAATGATCTTATAGCATAACATTTACTAGTCAACTTTTGTTTTTTTAAATTCTAAAATAGATTTCAAAAATTAGTATTCCCCCGGTTACACTATTTTAAAATACCCAACAATTGTATACAAAGTTGTAATTCTGTTTCTGGCGCGCAGGAAATTGCTTCCAAACTTAGTCAGTCATGAAAAAAAACACCTTTTTTTATTATTATTATCTTGACGAAGAAATTTATTTTTAATATGGCGCTAAATGTCCCCAAAAAATTATTTTCGCTATATTACCTTTACAAGACAACTAAAGTGAATTAAAATTAACATTTGCAATTTTTTTTTTTTTTTGAGATATATACAAGAGTTGTTACATTCTTGTACAGCCACTAGTACGCGTAGCGTTTCGGGCAAGTCCCTGGAATACGATCCCCTGCCGCGAAGAATCCTTGTTACAACCAAGTACCCATTTTACTGGTGAGTTAAACAGACGCTACAGTTAAGGATTGGCGCCCCAGTAAATCCTCCCCGGCCAGGATACGAACCCATGACATAGCGCTCGCGGAACGCCAGACGAGTGTCTTACCACTACACCACAGGGACTGTTCTTCACTAATTACCACGTAATAACCGCTATTCACAACCGTTATACAACAGACAAATACGATAATTATACCAGTGGACAATATTCACATTTAATATGCACTTAAAATAATTGTATTATCAAAACGCAAAAAAAATTTTACCCAACAAAAAATCGCAAGGAAAAATAAATAAGGAGACAGAAGCACGTCCTTCCGTAGATTAATATTCAGTGAAAAGAACAAATCCACAAGGGCCGTGACGAGGATTCGAACCTGCGTCCGGGAGCATCCCAGACACTGCCTTAATCGGCTGAGCTACGACAGGGTAAAAAGGGTTGAAACCGAAGTTCTGTGTGTTCAGTGAAAAGTTTTGACTATAATAAACAAATCCACAAGGGCCGTTATCTTCTTGAGGTTATCTTGAAATGATTTCGGGGCTTTAGTGTCCCCGCGGCCCGGTCCTCTAACGCTATGCCCCGAAATCATCTCAAGATAACATCAAAAGAAGGAAAAATCTGAACTAGAAATTACTAACCTGTAGTCATCGATGGGCTGCACTGTTAGAGAAGCACTGTTAGAGAAGCACTGTTAGGGGAGCACTGTTAGGGGAGCACTGTTAGGGGAGCACTGTTAGGGGAGCACTGTTAGACAAGCACTGTTTAGGGAGCACTGTTAGGGGAGCACTGTTTGACAAGCACTGTTTAGGAAGCACTGTTAGGGGAGCACTGTTTAGGGGAGCACTGTTTAGGGAGCACTGTTAGACAAGCACTGTTTAGGAAGCACTGTTAGACAAGCACTGTTTAGGAAGCACTGTTAGACAAGCACTGTTAGACAAGCACTGTTAGACAAGCACTGTTAGACAAGCACTGTTTAGGGAGCACTGTTAGACAAGCACTGTTTAGGGAGCACTGTTAGACAAGCACTGTTAGACAAGCACTGTTTAGGGAGCACGTTAGACAAGCACTGTTAGACGAGCACTGTTAGACAAGCAATGTTAGACAAGCACTGTTAGACGAGCACTGTTAGACAAGCACTGTTTAGGAAGCACTGTCAGACAAGCACTGTTAGACAAGCACTGTTAGACGAGCACTGTCAGACAAGCACTGTTAGACAAGCACTGTTAGACGAGCACTGTTAGACGAGCACTGTTAGTCGAGCACTGTCAGACAAGCACTGTTAGACAAGCACTGTTAGACGAGCACTGTTAGACGAGCACTGTTAGACGAGCACTGTTAGACGAGCACTGTTAGACGAGCACTGTTAGACGAGCACTGTTAGACAAGCACTGTTAGACAAGCACTGTTTAGGGAAGCACTGTTAGACGAGCACTGTTAGACAAGCACTGTTAGACGAGCACTGTTAGACAAGCACTGTTAGACGAGCACTGTTAGACGAGCACTGTTAGGAAAGCACTGTTAGACGAGCACTGTTAGACGAGCACTGTTAGACGAGCACTGTTAGACGAGCACTGTTAGACAAGCACTGTTAGACAAGCACTGTTTAGGGAAGCACTGTTAGACGAGCACTGTTAGACAAGCACTGTTAGACGAGCACTGTTAGACAAGCACTGTTAGACGAGCACTGTTAGACGAGCACTGTTAGACAAGCACTGTTAGACGAGCACTGTTAGACAAGCACTGTTAGACGAGCACTGTTAGACGAGCACTGTTAGGAAAGCACTGTTAGACGAGCACTGTTAGACGAGCACTGTTAGACAAGCACTGTTAGACGAGCACTGTTAGACGAGCACTGTTAGACAAGCACTGTTAGACAAGCACTGTTAGACAAGCACTGTTAGACAAGCACTGTTAGACAAGCACTGTTAGACGAGCACTGTTAGACGAGCACTGTTAGACGAGCACTGTTAGACAAGCACTGTTAGACGAGCACTGTTAGACAAGCACTGTTAGACGAGCACTGTTAGACGAGCACTGTTAGACGAGCACTGTTAGACGAGCACTGTTAGACAAGCACTGTTAGACGAGCACTGTTGACGAGCACTGTTAGACGAGCACTGTTAGGAAAGCACTGTTAGACGAGCACTGTTAGACGAGCACTGTTAGGAAAGCACTGTTAGACAAGCACTGTTAGACGAGCACTGTTAGACAAGCACTGTTTTGGAAGCAATGTTTGGGAAGCACTGTTAGGGAAGCACTGTTTAGGAAGCACTGTTTAGGAAGCACTGTTAGGGAAGCACTGTTAGACAAGCACTGTTAGACGAGCACTGTTAGACAAGCACTGTTAGACAAGCACTGTTAGACGAGGACTGTTAGACAAGCACTGTTAGACAAGCACTGTTAGACAAGCACTGTTAGACAAGCACTGTTAGACAAGCACTGTTAGACAAGCACTGTTAGGCAAGCACTGTTAGACAAGCACTGTTAGACGAGCACTGTTAGACGAGCACTGTTAGACGAGCACTGTTAGACGAGCACTGTTAGGAAAGCACTGTTAGACGAGCACTGTTAGACAAGCACTGTTAGACGAGCACTGTTAGACAAGCACTGTTTTGGAAGCAATGTTTGGGAAGCACTGTTAGGGAAGCACTGTTTAGGAAGCACTGTTAGGGAAGCACTGTTAGACAAGCACTGTTAGACGAGCACTGTTAGACAAGCACTGTTAGACAAGCACTGTTAGACAAGCACTGTTAGACAAGCACTGTTAGACAAGCACTGTTAGACAAGCACTGTTAGACAAGCACTGTTAGACAAGCACTGTTAGACAAGCACTGTTAGACGAGCACTGTTAGACAAGCACTGTTAGACAAGCACTGTTAGACAAGCACTGTTAGACAAGCACTGTTAGACAAGCACTGTTAGACAAGCACTGTTAGACGAGCACTGTTAGACAAGCACTGTTAGACAAGCACTGTTAGACAAGCACTGTTAGACGAGCACTGTTAGACAAGCACTGTTAGACAAGCACTGTTAGACGAGCATTGTTAGACAAGCACTGTTAGACGAGCACTGTTAGACGAGCACTGTTAGACGAGCACTGTTAGACAAGCACTGTTAGACAAGCACTATATATATAATCCTCTCTTCTTCTCTCTCTCAATTTATCATCGTTCTGCTCAATTCTGTTTATATTCCAAAAAAAACAACAACACTACTCAACACGAATTTTTTCTTTACCACATCTAAGTCACAGAAACACTTGGGCAAACACCCACACACACACCAGGCGGGATATCACCATGTAAATATATACGAATTAAGCACAGTGAAGCCCCTCCAGATGACCACGGAACGAACCTGAGCACTTCCGCCTGGTGAACTATCAACACTAAGGTACATAGCCACCCTCGCCTCACCCTCCCCCGGGCAGACGACGAATGGATCCACAGACTTGCAAACGATCGAATGGCCCAGTTAGGGGAGGGAACGAGAAGCGGGTTGAGTCCATGTCTCGGTGCCTAGGTTAGGATGCACTTTATCACTTGGTATAGAGGTTAGGAATGCACTTAGTACTTTGTAATAAGAAATTAGGTCACAATTTGACATAGAAGTTTTGTTTGAGGACACGTGAGGCAAAGGTAGGGAGGAGGGGGAACGGATGGGTGGGATAGGGGGGTTATAGTGAAGGGAAGGGGATAGGTGGGGGGTGGAGTGATGGATGGGGTGGAGTTGGGGGTGGGGGGGGGAGGAAAAAATTGTGGTGTATATATATATATATATATATATATATATATATATATATATATATATATATATATATATATATATATATATATATATATATATATATATATATATATATATATACACATCTTAGTGAACAAGTATTTGACTGAAACCTTTCACGGAAGCCCCAATATCTGCAAGCAGCACTTTAGCGCCTAGAGTGAATCCCGCTACATATCCGGTGGAAATTGCCCCACAGTTCTACATAGTCTGAAGATCTTCGTGTCCACTACGGGCTCACCATAGCCCGTGCTACTTGGAGAAACTTTTTGTCCCAGGTAGCGAATGTTAAACAACAACAAATATGGAGATCCTTAACACGTATACTTAGTCTTGGGAGGATCATTTAACTAGCTTGTAAATTGCAATTGGAAATCAGTGTTACTTTAAAGATGTAGATGGCTGTATCTCTCTACCTGCTTATCTGCTTGTGTCTACCACCTTATCTGCTTGTGTCTACCTCCTTACCTGCTTGTCCTTCCTGCCCGTGCATGCAGCAGAACGCTTCACCACCTGCTGCCTGGCTAGTAACTTTAGTTCAAAAAACGTAGTACTTTCTCCACAACTTTGTTAATCAAGGACTTCCCAGCCTCTAAACATCTGGCCAGTTTTATCATATGTAACCCAAAATTAACTGAGTTTATTCTGGAATGTTGGAGGTTTTTTTGATAGTTATACGAGGACAGTGTGTTGTTCCTTGTTCTTCGAGGACAGTGTGTTGTTCCTTGTTCTACGAGGACAGTGTGTTGTTCCTTGTTCTTCGAGGACAGTGTGTTGTTCCTTGTTCTACGAGGACAGTGTGTTGTTCCTTGTTCTATGAGGACAGTGTGTTGTTCCTTGTTCTACGAGGACAGTGTGTTGTTCCTTGTTCTACGAGGACAGTGTGTTGTTCCTTGTTCTACGAGGACAGTGTGTTGTTCCTTGTTCTACGAGGACAGTGTGTTGTTCCTTGTTCTACGAGGACAGTGTGTTGTTCCTTGTTCTACGAGAACAGTGTGTTGTTCCTTGTTCTACGAGGACAGTGTGTTGTTCCTTGTTCTACGAGAACAGTGTGTTGTGTACTTGTTATACGAGAACAGTGTGTTGTTCCTTGTTCTACGAGAACAGTGTGTTGTTCCTTGTTCTACGAGAACAGTGTGTTGTTCCTTGTTCTACGAGGACAGTGTGTTGTTCCTTGTTCTACGAGGACAGTGTGTTGTGTACTTGTTCTACGAGGACAATGTGTTGTTCCTTGTTCTACGAGAACAGTGTGTTGTGTACTTGTTCTACGAGAACAGTGTGTTGCTTCTTGTTATACGAGGACAGTGTGTTGTTCCTTGTTCTACGAGAACAGTGTGTTGTTCCTTGTTCTACGAGGACAGTGTGTTGTTCCTTGTTCTACGAGGACAGTGTGTTGTGTACTTGTTCTACGAGGACAGTGTGTTGTTCCTTGTTCTACGAGGACAATGTGTTGTTCCTTGTTCTACGAGAACAGTGTGTTGTGTACTTGTTCTACGAGAACAGTGTGTTGCTTCTTGTTATACGAGGACAGTGTGTTGTTCCTTGTTCTACGAGAACAGTGTGTTGTGTACTTGTTCTATGAGGACAGTGTGTTGTTCCTTGTTCTACGAGGACAGTGTGTTGTTCCTTGTTCTAGGAGAACAGTGTGTTGTGTACTTGTTCTACGAGAACAGTGTGTTGTTCCTTGTTCTACGAGAACAGTGTGTTGTTCCTTGTTCTACGAGGACAGTGTGTTGCTTCTTGTTATACGAGAACAGTGTGTTGTGTTGGTTCTTGTTCTACGAGAACAGTGTGTCGTGTTGGTTCTTGTTCTACGAGAACAGTGTGTTGTATTGTTCCTTGTTCTGCGAGAACAGTGTGTTGTGTTGTTCCTTGTTCTACGTGAACAGTGTGTTGTGTTGGTTCTTGTTCTACGAGAACAGTGTGTTGGTTCTTGTTCTACGAGAACAGTGTGTTGGTTCTTGTTCTACGAGAACAGTGTGTTGGTTCTTGTTCTACGAGAACAGTGTGTTGGTGTTGGTTCTTGTTCTACGAGGCCTTGTGTTACTTGTGTTGAATGTTGTTCTACGAGACCAGAATGTTGTGTTGCTTGTGTTCAATGTTGTTCTACGAGACCAGAATGTTGTGTTGCTTGTGTTCAATGTTGTTCTACGAGACCAGAATGTTGTGTTGCTTGTGTTCAATGTTGTTCTACGAGACCAGAATGTTGTGTTGCTTGTGTTCAATGTTGTTCTACGAGACCAGAATATTGAGTTGCTTGTGTTGAATGTTGTTCTACGAGTCCAGGTGCTGTGTTCTTGGTTCTGAATGTTATTATTTGCATACTTATAGTGTTCAACTAGAACTAAACTGAACACATCACTTGTTCATTATTTTGGTTGTTGCAACACAATTCACCTGACATGTGCAATTGTTATATATATATATATATATATATATATATATATATATATATATATATATATACTGAACACATTTTTGTCTTAATAAGCACTTGATGTATGATTGAATTATTGCAGAGATTGACATGGCACGGTTGCTAAAACAAGCTCCCCTAATTTATTTATGATTTTATTCGATTTTATTATGTTTATTTACTAATTTATTTGCTGTATTGGGCCATTTATTCGCTAGCTACGTGCTGTAACTACTGTTTGGTGGCTCGTTTCTTGAACGTGAGAGAGGTTGAGGGGAAAACCAAGTGAGGGATATGTATTTTGTGAGCTTTGCAAAGGCATGTTGCACACACACACACACACACACACACACACACACACACACACACACACACACACACACACACACACACACACACACACATACACACACACACACACACAAATCTGGAACGGATTGTGTGTACTGGGGGAGACAGACCTGGAATCCACCGTGTATTCACCTAGTAGAATACTGTGTACTGGATGGATAGACCAGGGACCAGATTCACGAAGAAGTTAGGCAAACACTTACGAACCTGTTCATCTTTTCTCAATCTTTGGCGGCTTTGTTGACAGTTATTAAACAGTTATAATGAGCTCCGAAGCACCACGAGGCTGTTTATAACAATAACAACAGTTGACTGGCAAGTTTTTATACTTGTAAACTGTATAATAAATGTAACCAAAGCCGTCAAAGATTGAGAAAAGATGTACACGTTCGTAAGTACTTGCGTAACTGCTTCGTGAATCTGGCCCCAGGAGCGAATCATTTGTACAGGAGAAATAGATTTGGATACTAAACATTCCAGCCGAATACGATAATTCGTTTCTCTTTGGATGTGGAGCACTGCTTCGAATATCTGAGATTTACATGAGGTCGTGTTTAAGGCAACTCTAAATGAATAGTGAGTATACTCATCAAAGATCTAATTTGTGAGTCAAAAAGCGATAAGCCTCTCCTAGTATCGAGATAATTCACGTCCGCCTGCACACACACACATGTCAAGTACATATAAAGTGCCTTAACGCAAAATCGTTTATATATATATATATATATATATATATATATATATATATATATATATATATATGTCGTACCTAGTAGCCAGAACTCACTTTTTGGCCTACTATTCAAGGCCCGATTTGCCTAATAAGCCAAGTTTTCCTGAATTAATATATTTTTTCTAATTTTTTTCTTATGAAATGATAAAGCTACCCATTTCATTATGTATGAGGTCAATTTTTTTTTATTGGTGTTAAAATTAACGTAGATATATGACCGAAACTAACCAACCCTACCTAACCTAACCTAACCTATCTTTATAGGTTAGGTTTGGTTAGGTAGCCGAAAAAGTTAGGTTAGGTTAGGTTAGGTAGGTTAGGTAGTCGAAAAACAATTAATTCATGAAAACTTGGCTTATTAGGCAAATCGGGCCTTGAATAGTAGGCCAAAAAGTGAGTTCTGGCTACTAGGTACGACATATATATATATATATATATATGTCGTACCTAGTAGCCAGAACTCACTTTTCAGCCTACTATTCAAGGCCCGATTTGCCTAATAAGCCAAGTTTTCCTGAATTAATATATTTACTATAATTTTTTTCTTATGAAATGATAAAGCAACCCTTTTCTCTATGTATGAGGTCAATTTTTTTTTATTGGAGTTAAAATTAACGTAGATATATGACCGAACCTAACCAACCCTACCTAACCTAACCTAACCTATATTTATAGTTAAGGTTAGGTTAGGTAGCCAAAAAAAGCTAGGTTTGGTTAGGTTAGGTAGGTTAGGTAGACGAAAAAACATTAGTTCATGAAAACTTGGCTTATTAGGCAAATCGGGCCTTGAATAGTAGGCTGAGAAGTGCGTTCTGGCTATTAGGTACGACATATATATATATATATATATATATATATACCAACATAGGGCTGAGTCCTCCCCCGGGAAAAATAGGAAAATCAAGATTACCCAATGAAATTCCTATTCAAAGACCCATTCACTGAAATTCCCGGTCGAGAAGAACCTCAATGAAGTAATTCGTAATAGGGGAAGACTGATTTCCCCAATTAACCAATTCACCGATGAAGAGGGACAGTATGGGGACACCCCTCCCCCTTTCTCTCTCTCATCCGGAACACGGGGTTCAGGGGGCCCCTTCTCGTTCAGAAGGAACTCAAGGCCTGTCGTCTGGAACACTGAACACAGGGTCCTGTCATCCGGAAACTGGAGCCCAGAGCCCCCTTTCATCCGGAAACTGGAGCCCAGAGCCCCATCTCATCCGGAAAACGAAGCCCAGAGCCCCTTCTCATCCGGAAATCGGAGCCCAGAGCCCCTTCTCATCCGGAAAACGAAGCCCAGAGCCCCTTCTCATCCGGAAATCGGAGCCCAGAGCCCCTTCTCATCCGGAAAATAAAGCCCATAGCCCCTTCTCATCCGGAAAACGAAGCCCAGAGCCCCTTTCTCATCCGGAAACCGGAGCCCAGAGCCCCTTCTCATCCGGAATATGAAGCCCAGAGCCCCTTTCTCATCTGGAAAACGAATCCCAGAACCCCTTCTCATCCGGAAAACGAAGCTCAGAGCCCCTTTCACCCGAAGTAAGTAGAAGTGTGTGTTCTAAGCCCCGACCTCCAGAGTACAAGGCTGGAGACGTTCCGCCAGAGATGGGCTGAGGCTGCAGCGTCATTGCACCATCTTGCAGATGGGTACAAGAACTACGGGCTCACCATAGCCCGTGCTACTTGGAACTTTGTTCCAGGTAGCGAATCTTTAACAACAACAGCAGGGTACAAGAATTCAGGTTTTCTCTTAATTCGCGAATCTGAAATGATTGCGCCGGAAGTGATGACACCTGAAGCACTTGGGGCTGAGCTACGAGGACAGTGTAAGAAGAGCTCAATCTCACACTTAGAGGGGACATGATCATGACATCAAAGCTCCTCAGAACACTGGCAAGGAATTTGAGGACAAGATTTTTATTTGTTAGACGAGGTTTTAAAGGATGAGATTTAGACGAGGGAAAATAGAAACGAAACGCTCAAATGAGCGTGAGAGAAATAATGAGTTTCTTCAATGTGAATGCAATTGGGGGGCCCGAGTTCGATTCCAGTGGTTGGACAAAGATGGTTAAACACGTTTTTATTCTCCTGAGGAGCTAGGCAACTGTTGTGAGTTGCATTTGAAGAAGCCCAGCATTTGGCCAAGAGGAACCACCTCGATATAGCTAAGTATAGGCTTCCTGCCTCCTGCCAACGGGAAAAAGCATACGCGAGACCAATAAGAGAGCATGCAGCGCCGGCTTTGACTTTACTAAATCACAAATTAAAAGTTAGAAAACACAAGACTTGTTCTGGAACTGAGCAACGACTGAATGATGTAACTAATTTGGCATCGAAAAGCCTCATAGTTACGCAAATACACTGTTGAAAGCAAATTAAATGGCCCCTCGGAGAAATAGATGAAAGGATACAAGATATTGAAAGGACTAGACGATGTTGACAAGAGGTATTCTATTGTGCAATCATGGTTATCTTGAGATGATTTCGGGGCTTTTTAGTGTCCCCGCGGCCCGGTCCTCGACCAGGCCTCCACCCCCCAGGAAGCAGCCCGTGACAGCTGACTAACACCCAGGTACCTATTTTACTGCTAGGTAACAGGAGCATAGGGTGAAAGAAACTCTGCCCATTGTTTCTCTCCGGCGCCCGGGATCGAACCCAGGACCACAGGATCACAAGTCCCGCGTGCTGTCCGCTCGGCCGACCGGCTCCCATCATCACAATCACAACAGGAAGGACATAACAAGCGCATCACAATCACGACAGAGCCGTCACCATCAGGACTCACCATCAGATGAAGGGAAATTCCCCTCTCACTATCAGATGAAGGGAAATTCCCCTCTCACCATCAGATGAAGGGAAATTCCCCTCTCACTATCAGATGAAGGGAAATTCCCCTCTCACCATCAGATGAAGGGAAATTTCCCTCTCACTATCAGATGAAGGGGAAATTCCCCTCTCACTATCAGATGAAGGGGAAATTCCCCTCTCACTATCAGATGAAGGGAAATTCCCCTCTCACTATCAGATGAAGGGGAAATTCCCCTCTCACTATCAGATGAAGGGGAAATTCCCCTCTCACTATCAGATGAAGGGGAATTCCCCTCTCACTATCAGATGAAGGGAAATTCCCCTCTCACTATCAGATGAAGGGGAAATTCCCCTCTCACTATCAGATGAAGGGGAAATTCCCCTCTCACCATCAGATGAAGGGGAAATTCCCCTCTCACCATCAGATGAAGGGGAAATTCCCCTCTCACTATCAGATGAAGGGAAATTCCCCTCTCACCATCAGATGAAGGGGAAATTCCCCTCTCACCATCAGATGAAGGGGAAATTCCCCTCTCACCATCAGATGAAGGGAAATTTCCCTCTCACTATCAGATGAAGGGGAAATTCCCCTCTCACTATCAGATGAAGGGGAAATTCCCCTCTCACTATCAGATGAAGGGAAATTCCCCTCTCACTATCAGATGAAGGGGAAATTCCCCTCTCACTATCAGATGAAGGGGAAATTCCCCTCTCACTATCAGATGAAGGGGAAATTCCCCTCTCACTATCAGATGAAGGGGAATTCCCCTCTCACTATCAGATGAAGGGAAATTCCCCTCTCACTATCAGATGAAGGGGAAATTCCCCTCTCACTATCAGATGAAGGGGAAATTCCCCTCTCACCATCAGATGAAGGGGAAATTCCCCTCTCACTATCAGATGAAGGGGAAATTCCCCTCTCACTATCAGATGAAGGGAAATTCCCCTCTCACCATCAGATGAAGGGGAAATTCCCCTCTCACCATCAGATGAAGGGGAAATTCCCCTCTCACCATCAGATGAAGGGAAATTCCCCTCTCACCATCAGATGAAGGGGAAATTCCCCTCTCACCATCAGATGAAGGGGAAATTCCCCTCTCACCATCAGATGAAGGGGAAATTCCCCTCTCACCATCAGATGAAGGGGAAATTCCCCTCTCACCATCAGATGAAGGGGAAATTCCCCTCTCACCATCAGATGAAGGGGAAATTCCCCTCTCACCATCAGATGAAGGGGAAATTCCCCTCTCACCATCAGATGAAGGGGAAATTCCCCTCTCACCATCAGATGAAGGGAAATTCCCCTCTCACCATCAGATGAAGGGGAAATTCCCCTCTCACCATCAGATGAAGGGGAAATTCCCCTCTCACTATCAGATGAAGGGGAAATTCCCCTCTCACCATCAGATGAAGGGGAAATTCCCCTCTCACCATCAGATGAAGGGGAAATTCCCCTCTCACCATCAGATGAAGGGGAAATTCCCCTCTCACCATCAGATGAAGGGGAAATTCCCCTCTCACCATCAGATGAAGGGGAAATTCCCCTCTCACCATCAGATGAAGGGGAAATCACAACAAGAAACACACATGAACTAGATCGTTAAAAAACAAACAAAACACACAAACAGCATTCGTACTCAGGATAGAAAACAAGCTAAATGCGTTCGAAT
>NC_091236.1:11598299-11603299 GCF_040958095.1 Procambarus clarkii
TCTCTCTCTCTCTCTCTCTCTCTCTCTCTCTCTCTCTCTCTCTCTCTCTAACCTAACTAATGCATCAGGGTCACGGAGAATCTATGACTAATTGCTGCATTTAAACAATAAGATGCTGTTCCTGTAATTAATGTACAAAGTTAGTTGCGTGTCTCGGGCGATTTAAAATATAATGATTAATACAGTACTCAGGTGCATATGTGTGTGTGTATATATATGTGTGTGTATATATGTGTCTGTATATAATGAGACATATCACTGTGTCATTGTATTGGGGGGGGGATAGGGATGACAATAACAAATACAGCTGCAACAAAAACAGTAAATGCAAATACAACATACAAGTATACAGATATACAAGTACTCATATTCTTATGTGTTTATTATTTGTGCCTGCGGGATTGTGCTGTTAGCTCTTGGGCTCCGCCTTTCTATTCGTCGGTTCTTAAATATACTGACGCCCGAGCTGTATCTCACACACACACACACACACACACACACACACACACACACACACACACACACACACACACACACACACACACACACACACACACACACGCACACACACACACACATTTCCCCTGGAAGCAGCCCTTAGCAGCTAACTCCCAGGTACCTACTTCCTGCTAGGTAAGCAGGGGCATCAACTGAAAGAAACTCGGCCCAGTTGTTTCTGCCTGCGCCGGGAATCGAACCCGGGCCCCTTGGGACTACGACAAATTCTGACAATTTTCGTGTTTTAAAGAATCGTCTAGGGATATATTATGATTTTTGTTGAACACCAAATGTTATAAAATTGATTGTATTCGACGTTCTATTCTGGGTTCTATTCTACAATCTGTTCCACGTTCTATTCTTATATGATCTTCCTCTCTCCTTTAGTGCTTTCATTCCTTTTTCGTCTCATCATTTTCCTTTACGTCACTAGTTCCTTTCACTGTCTCTCTCTCTCTTTCTCACTTGATTCTTCGAGCCCCTTCCCCCTCCTTTTTTTTTTAATAAACCCATTTCCATCATTCGTTCTCATCCTTCTATTTCTCATCCATCTTTTACTCTTTCTATTCCTCCCCTCTTCCTCTTCTTCTCCTATTCCTCAATCTCACTAACGCCTCCTATCCCTTTCTCTCGCCATCAAATTCTTTTCCTTCCCTCCCCCACCCACCCCTGTTTCACCTCTTCCACCCCCCCTCCCTTCCCTCCCTCCCCCTCTCCCCTGTTTCACCTCTTCCATCTTCCCTTCCCTTCCCTTCCCTTCCCTTCCCTTCCCTTCCTTCCCTTCCCTTGCTCAGAAACGTAATTATGAAATTCATTAAGATTCAGGAACATCTTGTGAGAGACTCATGACACAGGCCGTAAAGTTAATATTCTTGGCTCTCTTTCTTTTCCATTTTTTTTCTTTACAGTTTATTCAATTTTGCAGCAGGAAAATAAAGAAAATAAGAGTTAAGGAACAATGAAAACATCAGGAAAGTTAAGTTAAAAGACTTGAAAGACTATTAAGACGTCATTTTCAATTTAGTCTTCGTAAGTTTATATATATATATATATAATATATATATATATATATATATATATATATATATATATATATATATATATATATATATATATATATATATATATATATATATATATATATATGCGGAAAATCCACAGAGAAATATGAAATGAGGTGAACGTTTCGGCTTTGTTAAAGCCTTTGTCAACACCAGACTCAGTCTGGTGTTGACAAAGGCTTTAACAAAGCCGAAACGTTCACCTCATTTCATATTTCTCTGTGGATTTTCCGCATAAAATGATCAGTGTTTTGTGATCGTCAATTGCATATATATATATATATATATATATATATATATATATATATATATATATATATATATATATATATATATATATATATATATATATATAATGTGGAAACTCTCTCATCATCTTGGATCCCCACTGCCCTTCTTTCTCCCTATCTGTTCCCATTCTCCATATCAGCGGACCATCCAGTTCCCATCACGGGAACATCGGGGATCGAACGTGGGCCTGAAAGAAACGAGGCTATCGCTGTACCGATCTGTGTATATGCAAGCTTTTCAAGACTATACCTCGTGACCCTCTTTCACAACCATAACACCACAACAACTTCTCCCAAACTAAAACGAGGACATAGAGGAGATATGATTACAGCATCCAAGATACTGAGGGGGGGGGGGGAAAATATACAAGGACGGCCTTTTTAAGTGGATTGGTGAACACGAGGTTGCAAGTGGAGACTGATAACACAAATTAATCGAAGGAATGTATTGAAATACATAAGTATTTCGTATCCTATGTGGGTGGTTCAACAAGTGGAATACCCTGAAAGAAGAAGTTGTGGAAGCCACCTCCATCCACAGTCAAAGGCTCGACAAAGATTTTGAACGTCAGAATGGTTAAGTTACATTGCCCAATCGGTACAACAGGAGGGGGGGTAATAGGCGGATTATGACGAGCGTGGCCTGTCACAGATAGGTAAGCTCTATATTAGTTATTCACCACTACCGTTATTACACCATAATCACCACAATTACAACCTTACAACCAAACACTACCATCCTCACTATACACTCACCACACACAACTGGTCTTAACCACTAGCCCATCATAACACCAAAACTACCACCACCACCACCCATTACAATAACCCATCAAATCACAACTACCTTCCACCACAACCCAATGTATCACCACCAACCAACAGCTCAACCACCACCACAACACCACCATCACAACCCAATCCACCACCACCACAACCACCATACCTCCCCTACCAATGAACTACCACAACACCACCTTCACAACCCAATGTATCACCACCAACCAAGAGCTCAACCACCACCACAACACCACCATCACAACCCAATCCACCACCACCACCATACCTCCCCTCCCAATGAACTACCACAACCCCACAACCACAACCACCTCTCGCCTTCGCTTCCACAACAAAATTTAAGGTAACTTCGTTGAATATATCAAGTTTCACAGGCGAGGGAGAGCCAGCCGCGCCAATTACTTTAATGGAATAATAATTACAATGTTGCCGCTACTGATTTTAAGTTCCCTAAATTTTTAGGCTTGAGAGGAACTTTGAGTTTCTGGTGTAGAGAGAGAGAGAGAGAGAGAGAGAGAGAGAGAGAGAGAGAGAGAGAGAGAGAGAGAGAGAGAGAGAGAGAGAGAGAGAGAGAGAGAGAGAGAGAGAGAACAGAGAGAGAGAGAGAGAGAGAGAGAGAGAGAGAGAGAGAGAGAGAGAGAGAGAGAGAGAGAGAGAGAGAGAGAGAGAGAGAGAACAGAGAGAGAGAGAGAGAGAGAGAGAGAGAGAGAGAGAGAACAGAGAGAGAGAGAGAGAGAGAGAGAGAGAGAGAGAGAGAGAGAGAGAGACAGACAGAGACATCTCTCATATCTCAGATCAGAATAATAAAGGAATGAAAAACTATGGACAGGAAGAACAAGGCAGAAGAGAAAACGCTAAATAAAAATAGAGAACAAGAGACAAAACATGAAAGGAGATTGGTAGGAGCCATTGGTTAAGGGAATAAAGATGGGGGAAGGGGGAGCAGTAAGTAAAGAATGGATTAAATATGCAACATAGTAGAAGGAATGGACAGAAAGAGAGGGGGATGATACAGAGAAAAAGGAACGAATGATAGAGAAACGAGAAAATGAACAGGAAAAAGCTGGCGTTTTTATATAAATGAAATGACGAGAGATGGGAAAGAGCAAATGAGAGAGGGAAGAGAAAGACGAGATAAAGAGACGATAGAAATGAAATGCAAAAGAAATAGAGGTTAAAAGAAGGTACAGATATTGAATAAAATTAGTAAGAATGAAGGAAGTGAGGCAGAGGGATGAGAGAGGGAAAAGATTAGAGGGAATGTAAATGAACTAGCAGTGATTGTAAATGAACTAGCAGTGATTGTAAATGAACTAGCAGTGATTGTAAATGAACTAGCAGTGATTGTAAATAAACTAGCAGTGATTGTAAATGAACTAGCAGTGATTGTAAATGAACTAGCAGTGATTGTAAATGAACTAGCAGCGATTGTAAATGAACTAGCAGTGATTGTAAATGAACTAGCAGTGATTATAAATGAACTAGGAGTGATTGTAAATGAACTAACAGTGATTGTAACTGAACTAGCAGTAATGACCTCTTCTCACCACTGCTCTGAGACGTACCATGACTGAAATACATAAACAGAAACCCATCCACTTCAGAATATCTCGTGAATAAATCTATACTTTTGATTTAATTTTAAATTTAGTATTATTAATTAATTTAGAAATTAATTAATTAATTTTTAATTAATTAATTAATTTAGGTATTAATTTAGAAACTGTACTTGTGGTCGATCTCGACCCCATTTATGATGTGACGACTTATACTGAATTTTGTAACTAGCTCATCGAGATTGTAACTTGCTTAGCTAAATGAACTGTGGGGTTCAGTCCCTGAGCCCATTATGTGCCTCTGTAACCCTTTCCACTACCGCCCACAAGATGGGTATGGGGTGCATGATAAATATGAACTAAACTAACTGTTAGGTGAGGTTCTAAATAGGCAATGTTAATTGGCATACAATTGTGGTTTCCTTCTCTTTACCAAACGTTACCAAACAAATAATTATTAACAACTTTATTGACACAAATGAATAAACACGGAATGGTTATTCACACAGGACCATGTGATCAGTATGACCAGACCACACACTAGAAGGTGAAGGGACGACGACGTTTCGGTCCGTCCTGGACCATTCTCAAGTCGATGATCATTCATCTTCTAGTGTGAGTGGTCTGGTCAGTAAATAGGTACCTGGGAGTTAGTCAGCTGTCACGGGCTGCTTCCTGGGGGTGAAGGCCTGGTCGAGGAACGGGCCGCGGGAACACAAAAGCCCCGAAATCATCTCAAGATAACCTCAAGATAAGGGTAAGGAAGCAGGAGAGAAAACCTACTTCAGCCACGTTAT
>NC_091236.1:11605799-11637960 GCF_040958095.1 Procambarus clarkii
ATATATATATATATATATATATATATATATATATATATATATATATATATATATATATATATATAAATATATATATATACTTGTATACAGTGTATTTCATTATACAGAACGGTATATACTGCCAATTTTTGGAAGATATAGCAGTATGCCGTTTTCCCCCCTATTCATAATTGCATTTACTTAAAAAAAAAAAAACCAGTTACACCACTAAAAAGATTTGATATATGTTGTTATATGTTATATTCTATATATATATATGTGTTGTTGTTTATTATAGAAAGTGATGCAAGTGGTTTTAAATTCTACCTATTCATATATAAATTTGAAACAGAAATGCATCTTTGTGATCTATTCATCATATCCTATAATGTTCTATTATGAAAAACAATGTAATAGATAAGCTTGTCATATCTATCAAATTTGGATTTTTAGAGCTAAAAGTGCTATTGTGTTGAAGCATATAGTTCTTACTGATGAAAGTAACTGATACGGATTTTATAATATTATCTATAATATTATAAAATATATAATATTGTATATTTATATATAATATAAATCTATATTATCTATAAATATTATTTACCCTAGTGAGTATTTTTGTCTAGATTCCACTTTTCAGTGATTGTAATTTATCTATTTTCTCCCAGTGGGAATTTCAGACCTTTCATTCCCCACTAGCTGGTAGGGAGATCAGTTATATTTGGCAAGAGTATAAATGGAAACCGCCTTTTTTAAAGTTAATATGATGGTGCTCTTGAACTTATGCTGTTAACTTGAACTGAGTAAAATGGTTAAGTGGTTTAAGTTTATTAAAGGTTAAATGGTTTATGTAGTCGATGCTTGAATTGATGTCAATAAAACAATGAATTTATGTCAAGAAGCCAGTTTCAGTGAGACAGAAACCAGTTTCAATGAGCCAGAAACCAGTCTCACTGAGCCAGAAACCAGGCACAGAGAGCCAGAAACCAGTCTCACTGAGCCAGAAACCAGTTTCATTGAGGCAGAAACCAGTCTCACTGAGCCTGAAACCAGGCACAGAGAGCCAGAAACCAGTCTCACTGAGCCAGAAACCAGGCACAGAGAGCCAGAAACCAGTCTCACTGAGCCAGAAATCAGTTTCATTGAGGCAGAAACCAGTCTCACTGAGCCTGAAACCAGTCACAGAGAGCCAGAAACCAGTCTCTGTGAACTTCTAGTCTCCCCTTCCCATATGTCTGTGATATGTAGTTATGGTTGAAACCCCTTTCAGACGCGGAGTATTTTATTTAGTGATGGCAAAGTGAAGAGTAAAGTTTGCCTCTGGCAACGTGTTGAGAGAGAGAGAGAGAGAGAGAGAGAGAGAGAGAGAGAGAGAGAGAGAGAGAGAGAGCCAATACATGCATTTTCTCCCTCTCCATCATCACTCCTTTCTCTTTCCCCTCTCTCACGTTTATTCTCCCATTCCTCTCTCCCCTCCCTTCTCCTACTATTCTCTACTTCTCCAAGTGCCTCCTTTTGGTGCTGTCCATTAGTCAATTAGGAAAGTATTGAAGGTCGTAGTAAGAGTCTCAACTCTAAACGCCTCGTCTTACAATCCCTCTTCCACATTCCCTTCCCTTTTTCCCGTTTATTTACTCCTATTTAAATATTTGTATTTCTTCATCCATTTCCTTTCGCTCCGCGCCTTCTACACACCTTCTCTCTTCTTTGTCTTATTTTGTTTCTGTTATTTATACGCTTTCTCTATTATTTTTCATCAGATCTTTTTCTCTGAGATTCTCCTCTTTCTTCATTTTCGCTTCTGCCTTTTTCTCTTATTAATATTATGTCTTTAATCTTCTCCTTCACATTTTCTTTCACATAAAAAGAGGGAAGAACAACACACACACACACACACACATATATATATATATATATATATATATATATATATATATATATATATATATATATATATATAAACTTACAAAGACTAAATTGAAAATGACGTCTTAATAGTCTTTCAAGTCTTTTAACTTAACTTTCCTGATGTTTTCATTGTTCCTTAACTCTTATCTTCTTTATTTTCCCACGTTCCACCTCTCCTTCTCTGCCCCTTCCCACAAAACCTCCAATCACCCCTTCCAATCCCCTCTCCCCCTCTCACCCCAATCCCCACATCCCTCCCTTCTCCCTCCCTCTCTGACCCCCCCCCCTCCTAAGCGCGAGACCAAGAACATCTCACCACCACAAAACATCACCTTAACATCCCGCCAAGATTAAGATAACGGCATCTCCCTCGCCAACAGCCTTCCTCCATTCAACACACATGATAAAAATCAACCAAACTGTTGGTGGGCGGTGGCTGCATCCCAAGATGTTTAACCGCAGTGCAGGTCTTTCAAGGAGGTTTTTCTCCTCCTCATCTTGTTATAAGATCGTAGCTTGTGTGAGGCGTGAGCAACGCTTGCAGCTTCTGCATGGAAGTTAAAACGATATAAGTGTCGCTTTTAATAAAGGATAGATTCATTTTTTTCTCTCTCTCTCTAGTGTTTCTGTCCCTTTCTCTCTCTCTCTATCCATTTCTGCCTTTGCATCCGTTTCCCTCTATCCACTAGCCGTTCTCCTTCGCTAGTGTCAATGGGAGTAGTTTGTTCAGGCAACTATTAATTTACGTTTCGTTGTCAATACGGCAATTCAGACTGTGATGAGTTGGTGTGTTTTCTCTCTCTCTCTCTCTCTCTCTCTCTCTCTCTTTCTCTTTGCAATTTGGTCCACAAAACTTTAAATTGACATGAAGGTTTATTGACATGAAGGACAAGAAGGATGAGTCAGTGTGAGGGGTGAGGTCTCAGATTGGTGAGACGTTACGAGTGGAGTCCCGCAGGGGCCAGTCCTTGGACCTATACTGTTTCTGATATATGTAAATGATCTCCCAGAGGGTATAGATTCGTTCCTCTCAATGTTTGCCGTTGATGCAAAAATTATGAGGAGGATTGGAACTGAGGACGATAGTAGGAGGCTACAAGATGACCTAGACAGACTGAGTGAATGGTCCAACAAATGGCTGTTGAAGTTCAACCCGAGTAAATGCAAAGTAATGAAACTAAGCAGTGGAAACAGAAGGCCAGACACAGGATACAGAATAGGAGATGAAGTACTTAATGAAACGGACAGAGAGAAAGATCTAGGAGTTGATATCACACCAAACCTGTCTCCTGAAGCCCACATAAAAAGAATAACGTCTGCGGCATATGCGAGGCTGGCTAACATCAGAACGGCGTTCAGGAACCTGTGTAAGGAATCATTCAGAATCTTGTACACCATATATGTAAGACCAATCCTGGAGTATGCGGCCCCAGCATGGAGCCCGTACCTTGTCAAGCACAAGACGAAGTTGAAAAAGTTCAGAGGTATGCCACTAGACTAGTCCGAGAACTAAGAGGCATGAGTTATGAAGAAAGGCTGCGGGAAATGCACCTCACGACCCTGGAAGACAGAAGAGTAAGGGGAGACATGATCACAACCTACAACCTACAAAATCCTCAGGGGAATCGACCGGGTAAACAAGGATGAACTATTCAACACTGGATGGACGCGAACAAGGGGACACAGGTGGAAACTGAGTACCCAAATGAGCCACAGACACGCCAGAAAGAACTTTTTCAGTGTCAGAGTAATTAACAGGTGGAATGCACTAGTGATGTGGTGGAGGCTGACTCCATACACAATTTCAAATGTAGATATGACAGAGCCCAATAGACTCAGGAATCTGTACACCAGTTGATTGACGGTTGAGAGGCGGGACCAAAGAGCCAAAGCTCAACCCCCGCAAGCACAACTAGGTGAGTACACACACACACACACACACACACACACACACACACACACACACACACACACACACACACACACACACAGTAAACAGTTGATTGACAGTTGAGAGGCGGGCCGAAAGAGTAAAGCTCAACCCCCGCAAACACAACTAGGTGAATTCATTAGGTGAGTACACACACACACACACACACACACACACACACACACACACACACACACACACACACACACACACACACACACTCACACTCACACTCACTCACACACTCACTCTCCCTCCTGCTCCAAATTGCACTCTCTCCAAACAACACAATAGACCTCCTCCCCCCCAATATAAACATACCATATTACACTTACTTACTCTCCTCAAACGATGTAATAGAGATAACTATTATCAAGCGACTTTCCGGGCAGGTCACCGCGTCTACCTGTCTATCTGTCTTTCTCTCTCTCGCATTTCTATTGGCTCATTTTTTTCCACACACGTCATTAGCGATATCTTAACGAGATGTGACATAAATGGTGACATTTCTTATCATTCGGGATATTTATTCAGCTTAATTCTAATATAGTGTTCGATTTCGTTAAAAGGATTAAGATGGAGGGGGGAGGAGAATGCGATTGGGGGGGAGGGGTCAAGAGGGATTTATATGAGGGGTAGGAGGGTGTGAGGGGAGGGGGGTGGGTGGGGGGTAGGGGGGATGTAGGTGACTCACTGTGAGTTTATTTTCACACTTCTGTTCCGTAATTATTTCTTCCCCCTTCCATCCCTTTCTTGTCTTTCCTCTTTTTATTTTTTGTATTTTCTTTCGACTTTCTTTATTTTTTGTATTTTCTTTCGACTTTCTTTATATTTTGTCTTCCCTCTCTCTTTCTCTTTTTTTCCTCTCTCTCTCTCTCTCTCTCTCTCTCTCTCTTCATCTCTCCTTCGTCAGCTTTTCCATTTCCTATCTCCTAGTTTTTCTCTTTTCGTTCCTTCCTTTCTCCTTTCCTGTCTCTTTATCACCTCACTTCCTGCATATATCCTTTGCTTTCTCGATTTTTCCCTTTCTAGTTCCTCCCTACTTCCCTATCTTCTTTCCCTTTCCACCCCCACTTCCTTCCTCCTGTCTCCTTTCCCTTCCCTCCCTTCCTTCCCTCATTGTTGTCTTGCTCTCTCTCATCCATTCCACATTTACCCTTCGCAGAGAGAAAGAGAGATTTAAAATAAATCTCAAAGATATTCCAAAATACCCAAATCATGTTAGAAATGTTAAATTTTGTTAACTCTGATGCAGTGATATTACAGAAAGGTCGTGAAAATGAGATAGCTGTAGGTAATGCAACAGATACTGATTTCACCATCAAATAACTCACACCATCAATGTCACTGCCACTATCAACCACCACCACCACCATCAACCATCACCACACACACGCGCACTCAACATTAGTGTTTCTGTCCAAGCTGTGGCTGCACAAGTGAAAGGATGAACAACCCAGCGGGTTTTCTTCCTATTGGGGAGTGTGTTGCTGCTATGGCGGTATGTTCACTCACAGGATGAGTGACGCTGCCCAATAAACTCGCCCCCTCGGGGCAAACTAAAAAAAAAATCCTGCTGTTCTGAGTGTCCTGCGTTCGAGACCCGTAAAATGATTGGTGTGTGTGTGTGTGTGTGTGTGTGTGTGTGTGTGTGTGTGTGTGTGTGTGTGTGTGTGTGTGTGTGTGTGTGTGAGATAAATATATGTAAATATCATAGAGAACGTAGGAGTTAGAAAGTAGTTAGAAAGTAGTTAGAAAGGCCCAAGAGCTAACTAACTGCTCGATCTTACAGACACACATTGAAAACACACACACACACACATAAACACACAACAATTTTCACCCTGGAAACATTCACTCTAACCTTTTCACAGCCGACAGAAATCTTAGAAAGTTTACAAGGCAGGGGGAAGATGACCTCTTGCCAGGGAGAAGGTGACCTCTTGACAGGATGAAGGTGACCTCTTGACAGGGAGGAAGGTGACCTCTGGCAAGCCAGGAGGGGAAATACGATATCCCAGAGACGAGTCGTCATTAATCTGACTTTAAACTTTGCAAATTTGCCAAAAGATTATACATTTTCACGCGCACTAATGTCCTGTTTTTTAAATGAATGTTTCTTGCCCGTCTTTCTTTAAGTTTTCTCCTGTTATTTTAATAATTTTATAAAAACAATGAAATAAACAGCAAAAAAATAAAACAAGGATAACTAAAAAAAACATTAACTGATACAAAAAATACAATTACAAAATTACAAATACAATTACAAAAAAATAATACAAAGCAAATATCCATACTGTTGTTGGTTCTGTTATTGTTATTATAAAAAAATTGCATTGCTAATATTACTATTAAAGTTATTATCTATTTTATCATTGCCATTATTACTGGAATTATCTGTTATATTATTAACTATAAATCACATTAAAATGATGCATCAGTGTGAAAGTCAGTAGCAGCCGTGAATTGGATTCGAACCTGCACACAGGTTTATTTACGACAGTTTACATAGTTACAAAAATTACTATTTAAAATAGGAGGATAGGTTACAGCAGGATAACGAGGGCAATATATATATGCTATCCTGGCAAACGTCCAGTTATCCTTCAGCATCGTGGACAAAAGTCCCATCCGAGTGCTGTACATAACCCTTGTGAGACCTGTTATTAAGTATGCTGACCCGGCATGGTATCCCTACCGAAAGGTAAGGTAGGGGGAAAGCGCCAAGCCATTACGACTATATAGCACTTGAAACCCCCCTTTCAAGGTTTATTTATGGTTTATTTACGGTTAAGGTAAGGTTTATTTCCTTATCCCAAATTAGGATAAGGATTTGGGATGGGACGAGGGGGAAGGAATGATGCCCAACCACTTGTGGACCGTCGGGAATTGAACTCCGACCTGCATGAAGCGGGACCGTCGCTCTACCGTCCAGTCTAAGTGGCTGACTATCCCTACCTAAAGAAATACAAAAGTAGTAAAGGTCCAAAAATATTCAACAAGACTCGTTCCTGAGCTAAGGGGACTGAGCTACGAATAAAGACTGAGGGAACTGGACCTCACTTCACTGGAGGAAAGAAGGAATAGAGCAGACATGATAACGACGTACAAGATACCATGAGAGACTGACAAAGTATACATAGAAACATATGTTCGAATTAAGGAACAGTAGAGAGGACATAACTGCACGATACTGGAAAAACAGACGAGTCACAGGGATGTCAGAAAGAACTCTTGTACAGTTTAAGAAGTCGTAAATAAGTGGAATTATTTAAGATGAGGAAGTTATCAAAGCAAAGTTATCAAAGTTATCAGTTATCAAAGTTATCAAAGTTGTCAGTTATCAAAGTTGTCAGTTATCAAAGTTGTCAGTTATCAAAGTTGTCAGTTATCAAAGTTGTCAGTTATCAAAGTTGTCAGTTATCAAAGTTGTCAGTTTTCAAAGTTGTCAGTTATCAAAGCAAAGTTATTATGTAAAATGTAAATGTTTAAAATGTAAATATGTCAGAAAAAAGTCTGAAATGAGTCAGTGCATTGAACTAGTGATGATCGAAAGGCGGGGCTTAAGAGCTGATGCTCGATCCTGCATACCATAAGTAGGTAAGGACACACAACACACACCTGATGCCTCTGTTCACCTAACATTCAAACGGGAGTTAGATAGCTATTGTGACCTGCATCCTGGGGATGTGAAAGAGAGAATTCTATAGAAATGACCAAAGAAAATAGTTCGGAAATCAGCAAATTAGCTAGACTATAGAGGTCCAAGAGCTAAATAGACTCAAAATAGACAAATAGATGGATAGAAACACACAAAGACAAGCCCACACATCGCTAATTGTTACGCGGGGGAATTTGATACTAATCTAGTAATTACCATCCATCATATGCTTAACTATCTCGAACTTCCTCTGAAATTTAGATTGGCTGCCGCTTTGTAATCAATTTAGCTTATTAAGTCTCTGTATTCGCCCGCTGCAGAATCCTCGGCCCATTGGGGGAAAACCTCTGTGTAACTCGGCCCATTTAGGGGAAACCGCTGTGTAACTCGGCCCATTTAGGGGAAACCTCTGGGGTTACTCGGCCCACTTGCTGGAAACCTCTGGCGTAACTCGGCCCACTTGCTGGAAACCTCTGGCGTAACTCGGCCCACTTGCTGGAAACCTCTGGCGTAACTCGGCCCACTTGCTGGAAACCTCTGGCGTAACTCGGCCCACTTGCTGGAAACCTCTGGCGTAACTCGGCCCACTTGCTGGAAACCTCTGGCGTAACTCGGCCAACTTGCTGGAACCCTCTGGCGTAACTCGGCCCACTTGCTGGAAACCTCTGGGGTAACTCGGCCCACTTGCTGGAAACCTCTGGCGTAACTCGGCCAACTTGCTGGAAACCTCTGGCGTAACTCGGCCAACTTGCTCGAAACCTCTGGCGTAACTCGGCCAACTTGCTGGAAACCTCTGGCGTAACTCGGCCCACTTGCTGGAAACCTCTGGCGTAACTCGGCCAACTTGCTGGAAACCTCTGGCGTAACTCGGCCCACTTGCTGGAAACCTCTGGCGTAACTCGGCCAACTTGCTGGAAACCTCTGGCGTAACTCGGCCAACTTGCTGGAAACCTCTGGCGTAACTCGGCCAACTTGCTGGAAACCTCTGGGGTAACTCGGCCCACTTGCTAGAAACCTCTGGCGTAACTCGGCCCACTTGCTCGAAACCTCTGGGGTAACTCGGCCCACTTGCTAGAAACCTCTGGCGTAACTCGGCCCACTTGCTCGAAACCTCTGAACAATTCGGTTGGAGCGGAATTCCCCGCGACCATAACTCACTGAGGGGTGGATCATTTAGCATTAATTACCATAATTGCGACGTTAGCGTAATTGAACAGGTATTTATAGGAAGGCGTAGGTACGCTTCTCCGTTGTTCTTCTTCATAAGCCGCAAACATGACCTTGGGTTTGACCCCAGTTGACCTCGGGAGTTGAAACGATGACCTGGAATTACTTAATTATCTGTGACTACTCTGACGCAATTTTCACGTAAAATGACAGTTTTGTCGTTTTAAATGACGTTTTTTACGCTAATTTCGGCGTAAAAACTAAATTTAAACACACAATCGACTTGAGAATGGTCCAGGACGGACCGAAACGTCGTCGTCCCTTCACTTTCTAGTATATGGTCTGGTCAACATATTTCAGCCACGTTATTGTGACTCATCGTTATCTTGAGATATCTTGAGATGATTTCGGGGCTTAGCGTCCCCGCGGCCCGGTCTTCGACCAGGCCTCCTTAAAATAATAAGGCCATGACCCAGACAAGCATGAACAAATCCACAAGGGCCGTGACGAGGATTCGAACCTGCGTCCGGGAGCATCCCAGAAACTGCCTTAATCGACTGAGCTACGACAGGGTCGTCTGCATAAACTTGAAAAAAAATGAGGTTTGTGTATTTAAATTAAAAAAAAAATCTGCAGCTGGTCTCAAATGAGGGAGAAAATTCAATAGGCAAATTTTATATTTTTTTGGACTATGCAAAATGTTACTTAACTGTAAGCCGATTGTGGTACACAGAAGCCGTTAACATTTTAATGTTTTTGGAATCAAAATTAAATAATAATTTAAGCAGAGATTTTTGGCCAAATGATCCACATACACACACACACACACACACACACACACACACACACACACACACACACACACACACACACACACACACACACACACCAGGAACCTGTACACCTGTTGATTGACGGTTGAGAGGCGGGACCAAAGAGCCAGAGCTCAACCCCCGCAAGCACAACTAGGTGAGTACAACTAGTTGAGTACACACATGTGCGCGCAAACACATGGGGGGGCCTCGCGGCTGAGTGAACGGCGCTCGGGGGTCGTAGTCCTAATGGCCCGGGTTTGATTCCCGGCGGAGGCGGAATCAAATAGACACAGTTTCTTTCACCCTGATGCATCTGTTCACCTAGCAGTAAATAGGTACCTGGGGAGTTAGACAGCTGCTACGGGCTGCTTCCTGGGAATGTGTGTGAGAGTGTTAGAGAAATATATGTAGTAAATATAACATAGGAAAAATGGATTGGTTTGAAAGGCGGCGTCTAAGAGCTAATAACTCGATTCTGCAGACACAAATAGTAAATAAATAGAGACACATACATAGTAATAGGCATCCACAGGTATAGCGTAATAGGCATCCATAGGCATAGCGTAATAGGCATAGCGTAATAGGCATCGTCTCAGGAGACTATGGGGGTTACTCTCTAGTTACAGAGGCTGGAGAGTGCTCTCCAGGAGGCAAAGTTATGCACCTACATGAACGTATAAACGCACAGCCACTTGGTGGACAACCAGAAGTTGGCGGCTATAACACAAGGCGCTCAGTCATTAAATAGCTTCATGCTGATTGTAATATTCTCAAAAATATCCCTATTCTCAAAAAAAATATATATCAACCATCATTTATTTTTAGGCCAACTCATCCTTCATCCTAAGCAATAAAATACTGACTTAGTTTTTTCAAGGTGAAGTTTTGACTTATCCAGCAACAAACTAACAAGATGTATCTTCTATACAGAATAAAAAAAAATTGTTTTTGAAATGTAAATTAAAATTATTATAAGATATGGGGCCATGTCTAGGTCTAAGTTTAGGAAAGGTGCAGGCGATGAGTCACAATATCGTGGCTAAAGTAAGATGACCAGACCACACACTAGAAGGTGAAGGGACGACGACGTTTCGGTCCGTCCTGGACCATTCTCAAGTCGATTGTGACTTGTAGGAAAGGTGCTTTGGTTACGTTGATGTCGGGTAAGTTTACACTCCAGCGTGAAAGTGAATGAAGCAACTCGAGTGAAAGCCTTGAACATTGCTAGGTGGACTGCAAGTCCATATACGAACTTGTGCCTAAGTCAAATACTGACTTAAAAAACAAATTAAAGTCGTAATTTAAATCTGTACAGTTTTTTAAAGTCAGTTTTTTTTACTTATACTTTGTGAACCTCACAGAGTTTGTTTTGACTCACATCCGAACCATTTTCGCTCAAACACGATATGTGAAATATAGCAAAAAAACACGTGAAAATATAACAAAAACGATGCATGAAATACAAGAAAAAAGACAACAAAAGTCTTTGCAAAGACTTTATAAATAAAAGTAAGATATAAAGGCATAAAGTTGGCTCACAGTTCATCAGATGCCTGAAGTTATTTCGAAATAAAAACTATAAATAGCTGATAAAATAAATATTTCTAAGGTCAAGTTTCAGATAAGTTGATGTAGCATAACAGTTCCTAGTTTAGTTTCTTTAAGAACAACATTCTCATAAGGAATCCTATTTTAACACAAAAACAAAAAATATTGTTGAGAGAGAGAGAGAGAGAGAGAGAGAGAGAGAGAGAGAGAGAGAGAGAGAGAGAGAGAGAGAGAGAGAGAGGAGAGAGAGAGAGAGAGAGAGAGACCAACTCATTGCTCATATTGCACTGAAATTCTTATTATCAATTGATCCCTTGTTGCAAAATTATGTTGCAAACTGACAGATAAATAGTAAATTTCATCACTGTCAGCCACAATTCACTTTCCCTCTCCCCCCCCCAGCTCATGCTATCAGCCCCAAGGGGGCTCCCCTAAAATTCACTGAAATGTATTCGAATTAGCAATGTTAAATTCTCGTTCAACTAAGTTCAACGAACGAAAATTGCAACTGCATTGTCTGAATGCATCGTTCATCATCAAGGAGCAATGGTAGCAATTTGTATCGTTTAATGCAATCCTCTTTGCTGTATATTAACAAGAAAAATTATTGATAATTATTGTTCTGTAAAGCAATGGAACGTAAAATATTTATTAAAAAAAGAAGTAAAAAATATATATATATACTTTAAGTCATCATATCTTCAATCACGTTATTGTGACTTACCATCTCCACATTAATTGTATACAGAGATTTTTTTCTGAAACTTATATACATTTTTTTCTCTACACAGTTCTATTAACGTGTGGGTACGATAGAACGAGAACTATTACCCACCGGGGACTCTCTCTCTCTCTCTCTCTCTCTCTCTCTCTCTCTCTCTCTCTCTCTCTCTCTCTCTCTCTCTCTCTCTCTCTCTCTTTCTCTCTTTCTGTCTCTCTTTCTCTTTCTCACCCCTCTTGTTATTCAAACGAAAACCAGATAAACTCACAGATGAGCCCTAACCCCTTGATTTCCCTCGTACACAAGACGAGTAGTTTGAGATAACGAGAGACCCTAGCGAGATGCCCTAGCGCGATGCCCTAGCGCGATGCCCTAGCCAGATGCCCTAACGAGCTGCCCAATCTCGGCTGACGAGTCGTGGCGCCAATACGGGTCACCCCCTCGCTGTGAATTATTAATTGGGTTCACCTATTTCAAGCCTATTTCACTGGTGTTTATACCTGGATGACTTATGTTTGTGTGTGGTAAATAGGATGGATGTGGTTGATGTAATTTGGGTGTGTTGGTTAATGAGGATGGTGGTTGTTTTGTGGTAGTTTGAGTGCATGGTGGTGTGTGGTGAAGAGGGTTGGTTACCTGTGGGCGGTTTCAATAGTTCTTCTCTAATTTCAGGAAATTGGAGAAATTTCAGCTTTGCCTTTGACTGGTCTTTGGTGACTGCCTGGTCTATGAGACTATGTATTTTGGATGTGGTGGTGGTGGTGTATGGTTAGTGGTGGTGTTGTATATTGGAGGGGGGATGTTGTATAGTGTTGTATATTGGAGGGGGATGTTGTATGGTGTTGTCATGTGTGTGGATGGTGTTCTAAGGTGGTATGTTGCTTAGTGTTCGCTGGAATGTATGTGTGTGTGTGTGTGTGTGTGTGTGTGTGTGTGTGTGTGTGTGTGTGTGTGTGTGTGTGTGTGTGTGTGTGTGTGTATAGGGTTGTGTTTTCCTTGTCCATCTGAGTCTGTCATTATGCCCAACTCTGGCTTGCTGAAAATATCCATTATTCTGTGTTATACATTCTTCTTCATTTGACAACCTTAGTTTTTCTTATTAATATCCTTCCTTGCCTCTTCCCGTCCCTCCCTCACCACCCTCTCTGTCTCTGTCCCTCTCTGTCTGTCTCTGTCTACGATAAGCACATTGGAATTCACCTCCTCGCATACCTGCCTGGATTAGACCTTACCTGTAGCATAACCAAAGGAAGGACCAAGGCTGAGTCTTGAGGGGGGAGAGATCACCCCTCCTCATCTCACATCGCTTGATTGAATGTCATGTCGGAGATTACAAATTATTACAAATTAATTATTACCAATTATATATATATTTTTTTAACTATTATCGTCATTGCTTCGATTATTCTACAGGAGGTTTCGTCTCCTTAAATGTTAGTCTTTGTTTAGAGTTTCTGTAAAGCTGGTTTTATCATCAATATGATTCACATATATATATATATATATATATATATATATATATATATATATATATATATATATATATAAATTAGCGTCTGGAATGTGTACATATAAATTGCTTAAGATATGCCTGTCATGCCTACCTTCATTTCGTGCTCAACAGCATGCCTAATGACAACAATAAATCAATTATTTCCATCTCTCTCTCTCTCTCTCTCTCTCTCTCTCTCTCTCTCTCTCTCTCTCTCTCTCTCTCTCTCTCTCTCTCTCTTCTTGCTACAATCATCCCCCTCTCCGTCCCTCTCTCTTCCCAACCCCTCTCCCTTGTCTCCGAAGATGGTGCCTCGAGTTGCATTGTTGCATCCCTAAGCGTGCCTTATTGCAGAGTGACAGCCTTACCTTGCATGAACGTGGGTCATGTCCTTTGATGACAATAGCCTCGGATATACGTTTAATTTTTGGAGGTTTGAATATATTTTATATTCTGCTATATATATATATATATATGTGTGTCTCTTGACGGGGAAGAGATATTGAGATATTCTGCATAGTTTAAACAAACGCAAATACATGTGTGCACAGTTTTTGTTGCAAAGACAAGTAAAAAAAAAACAATAAATTACAAGATCATCAATACTGCATGAAACAAAAAAATAATTACTATCCCCTAGCACAAAAAAAAAACACTGGAAATCCTTTTCTAAATGCAAGATAATCTTGTTTGCGTCAGATTTGGTATAACTGTTGAAAATAGCTACTTTTCCCTGTCTTGTAGTCATGATTTAAGTTTCTCAAAGCTTGTAAAAGATGAGAAAAGATATTTTGAAAGGTGACAGGAGCTTTTGAGACAAGATATGAGCTTTTGAGAGATGATATGAGCTTTTGAGAGATGATATGAGCTTTTGAGAGATGATATGAGCTTTTGAGAGATTATAGGAACTTTTGAAGTAACCTTCAGTACCACTAGACACATCAGGGAGCCACACTCAAGCATATTTAGTTCATATGTGTAATCATCATTGCAATAGTTACAAAATATTCAAATATGAAAGGTATAATTTTCACAAGTTCTGTGCTAAGTTATAACCCTGTTATGTGTTAGAATAAATGCAGCATTTTGTAGCTTTTTAATGAGAATAAATACAGCATTCTACAGCTATTTAATAAGAATAAATTCAGCATTTTGTAGCTTTTTAATGAGAATACAGCATTATGTAGGTTTTTAATAAGAATAAATGCAGCATTTTGTAGCTTTTTAATAAGAATAAATTCAGCATTCTACAGCTTTTTAATATTTTTCGAATCGCAGGATGATCAACGAAACACTAATTCGTGGGAAATGGAAACATTTGAACATTATGCATTTTGGAATATTTTTTTTTCCCTTGTATTATCCTTCGTATTTTCTCTTCAAATTTTGATTTATGCCAAAATATTCCGAATGTAATCTTGAAATTTCTTGGGAAAATATTTCAGTTACAATTGAGGAAAAAAAAATGAATAAATATGAAACCTGCTGAAGGCAGAGATGTGGGAGAGGGAGAGAGAGGTTGGGAGAGGGAGAGAGAGGTAGGGAGAGTGGAAAGGAGGCAGATGGCGGAAGGGAGAAAGGGAATGGGGGAGGGAAGGAGAGGGAAATGGGGGATGGAAAGAAATGGAGAATGATGGGGGGGGGGGACAGGGAAAATGAAAGCAGCTGGGGATAGCAGGGGGAAGATAAATAGGAGAAAAGGAGATGGAGAAAGAAGTGAAAGAAGAGAGATAGGGAGAATTGGAAAAGACGGAGACGAGGAGAAGGAGGGAGATGAAGAGAGAGATGAAGAACAAAACGGTAAGAACGAAGGTGTTTAGAATAGGAGCATGAAAAAAACAAAACAGGACTTGAAATAACATGTAAAGAAATACAGAATTATGGATAAAAAAAGGATTTTTTTTTTAGGATAAGGTCGCAGAATAAATGTTGTGGTGGGTGGATGGGGGGTGGGGGGGGGGGGAAGGAAGGGTCAGTGTTGACTCAAGATGGCCGCTCCTCTGTAGGTCAAAGGTCACTGGGGGTCAATCCTCCCCCTCTCTCTCAGGTCCTTACCCCCCCCCCCCTTCTCCACACACACACTTGTCAACAACCTGGTAATCCCCCCAACACAACATAATCCATCATTAACCACTACCAAGCAGTTCCCAGTACACACACCCCCTTCCCCCCTAAAAAAAACCCACACAAACATATTTAACTTCTCCCTTATAAATTATCCCACATAACGTCCCAAGTCAATCATGCAATACAATAACGACAATAAAATATAACTAATAATAAATCATGACGTCAGTGTTTTGTTTACATATCCACCGGAATCCGCCCACCGTTCGCGAACTCTCAAGATGACGATCGAGACGTTATTTTTTTTTACAAATATACAATGCCCGTCCAGTCTCCTGCATTATTGCTTCTTGGCTTTCATATTCAAAGTGGAGTCTTGAAAAAAGATAATTTTTTTTTCTCCGGGTTTCAAGTTGGCGAAGAAATTCGTTGATTTTCCTTAAGTCCGGCTGAAGAAATCAATGTCGTCGCTTCAATATTTAGGACATTCATTCACTTTTTTTTTCTAAGAGCAGTATTTTCCACTGCAATATTTTATGGTGTTGAAAATTCTGTTTATATTTTTCACATTCGATGGAAATCTGGTTATTGTATTTTTTTTGAGTCGAATAGATTTTTGTTTTTGTGTATATATGAAGCTGAACGAAAAAGCATATAAGAAATACGTTAAAAAAAAATCACTGACCCGAGAAGAGTTCAAGAAGTAAATTCATATAATGAAAAACCATGAAATACAAAACAATGTTTCAATAAATATCCAGAGAAAATATAATTAACTTGACAACACGACAATGCTGATTTGGCCGCCTCGCCCTTCGTAGGGCGAGGCCGGCCCTTGTCAGCTTCACCCATGACAGCTTCGTCACCCATTGACAGGTCACCCCTGATGGCTGAGCTTGACGGAAATGCATTGGCAACAGTGATAATTCTGTGTGTGTGAGCTTCGACGTTGGGGTCTGAGTTGGCAGTGCTGTTATTTAATACGTGGGATTAACCATTGATTGGAATTGGTGAATTACTGGGATTGGCGATTTATTGGGATTAGTAATTTACCTAGTGTTAGCCATTTATCAGGAGTTAGTGATTTACCTAGCATTGAGAATTTACATGTAATTTTTTTTTACTAATATAGCACTGGGGCTTTACCTGCTCCTGGTGATTTACTTGGGAGTCGAAATTGGCTTGGCCAGTTTAGTGATTTTACAATTTTGGGAAAGTTTCACTCTGAAAAAGTTAATTTAAATGTTAAATTTAATAAGTCTTGCTTCATCCTCTTGACAACGTTAATTTGGCAATTGTTCTCTGGTGGTGTTTCTTTGGTAATGCCAATTTGATTGTGGAATGGGGGAGGGAAGGGCAGATAAATGGGGAATGGAATAGGGATGGAAAGAGTTGGTAAGAATGGAACAGAGAAAATAGGGGTGTAATGGGGAGAGAGAACGTGGTGGTAATGTATGTGAGAGAGAGAGAGAGAGAGAGAGAGAGAGAGAGAGAGAGAGAGAGAGAGAGAGAGAGAGAGAGAGAGAGAGAGAGAGAGAGAGAGAGAGAGAGGAAGTGAGAGGGTGGTAAAGAGTTCCAGAGTGAGAGAGAGGAGGGGAGAGTTGTGGTGGGAAGCAGTTGGATATCACCTCATCAGGGAACTCATGAGTGAAACCACGCAGAGTGGGAGTCACGTGTGTAAACAGTGGAGAGGCGATCAGCTGATGGAACAGCTGATTCTCTGGCATGTGTGTAAACAAACCAAGACTCAGACGACCCCGCATTAAACACTTGACATAAAATATATTCCTGTTCCTAGTGGGTGATAACAACCCAAATTTTGCCACTTTTTTCTAAGTGTACTTTAGATATGAAAGTGTCTTTAAGTGCACTAGTACACTACCACTACATAGAAATATTCATATTCCATTATATACATATCATAAGCGATTTAGTACGTTTCCTTTCACCTCATGCCTTTGTTCACCTAGCAGTATAATAGGTATTCAAAAGTTAGACAAGTGCAGGGGCTCACCATAGCCCGTGCTACATGGACATTTCGTTCTAAGCATTAGACAAGTGTTGTGGGGCTGTATTCCGTGGCAAGTCAGTAGCTGATCAAAGAGGACTTTGATGGCCAAAAACAGGCTTTCTGTCCCGTCAGAAGGACTTTCTCAGTCACTGCTGTATCCTACCATCCTATATACTGTTGGAGATTAATGATTAATGACCCTCGTGTTAGTTGGCATGTTCCTTACATGCAATTGACGATCACGAAACACTGTGATCATTTGTGTGCGGAAAATCCACAGATAAGTGGATAAGAAAGATGAACGTTTCGGCCAATCAGGGCCGTTGTCAACACCAGACTGTTGTAGTAAGCATTTTACAACTAGAGGCTATCAGGTGATCCTTCCTTACCTCTTTCTCTCTTTCTCCTTCTCTCTCTCTCTCTCTCTCTCTCTCTCTCTCTCTCTCTCTCTCTCTCTCTCTCTCTCTCTCTCTCTCTCTCTTCTTCTCCATTCACATACACATAATTCTAACTCGGATGTCATTGTCAATATCGAATATTTCAACAGGTGAAAACAGATACAGAATTTTTCATGGATAAATTTCAAACTAAGAAATTTGCTTCTGATATTGAAGATTAGCGCTATCTCCCTTCATTACCGGCCTATATTTCTCACCCCGTCTCGTTTCTCATTCCTTTATCAAATTACATCTCCGTTCTCGCCTTTTTTATTAGAGTATTTGATCAGTTTTTGGTGCGATTCTTTGAGAGAAGAAAACGGACTTTAGGTGTTGCTTGGCTCACTGCATGTTAATGTTGTCTATTGCTTCCCGTGTCTCGTTTTCTTTCAGGCAATGCACTTATTGTATATATTAAATATATGTATATATATATATATATATATATATATATATATATATATATATATATATATATATATATATATTATTTCATTCACAATCTTCCCTCTCTCTTTCCCCCTCTCTCTCTCTCTCTCTCTCTCTCTCTCTCTCGTATCATTCACACGAAATATGACGTTTGACTTTTATGGTAAATTTTCTCAAAAGTTTTGAGATAGTTCATACTATTCCCAGTATTGACTCTCTATGATTGCGCAGTCATACTATGATTAAAAAAATAGTTGAAAATGATGCAAAGTTTATTTTTAAAAAAGTCAATAGATATATTGATTCGTCGTATTTGGGACGGTCGAGGCAGGAAGGCTAATTTATGTATTTCAATACACCTGTTTACCTGAATACACTGCGGGCTCACCATAGCCCGTGCTACTTGCAACTTTGTCCCGGGTAACGAATCTTTAACAACAACAACAATAACCTGAATACACTCTGTGTAAGTGTCTCAATATTTTCCAAAATACACTTACCACATATCCAGGATACACTTGAGCACATCTCAACATTAAATTTAGCTTATTTCAAGATACACCCTATTTCCTTCCCCCTTCACAACCCTCTATTTCCCCCTTTTCCCTATTTTCCCCCTTTCCTTATTTTCATCCCTCTCTCCTTATCTCCCTCCTGCGCATCTTGATCAAGCTGGAGGTATCGAACCCCGTGTCGAATAATCGCTCCGTATTACCACTCCATCCATGTTATTATCGTAAATAATATAATTATTTTCTTCATCATCAGATCTGGGACCAATTATCTTGGTTTATTATA
This sequence comes from Procambarus clarkii, assembly GCF_040958095.1. NCBI lineage: Eukaryota > Metazoa > Arthropoda > Malacostraca > Decapoda > Cambaridae > Procambarus > Procambarus clarkii. The sequence continues at coordinate 11,624,763 of NC_091236.1, forward strand.
ATCTTGATCCGCCCCACTGTCGTGGGGAGGGAATAACGGTAATTAGGTTTATGTGAATTATTAGAGAAACAGTTAGGAGAATTATATTAGATCTGACCCCCTAGAGTTATAGCGAGTGGCCGGGTTTTTTTGTTTCTAGTATGAAAGAATGTTATCGTGGTTTGAATTGTGAGTTTATATAATTTGTATTGTTTTGTTTTTTGTGTTCTTAAAATGTATATTGTTCAATTATTATTATTATAAATTAGTATTATTTTTTTTTTAAATTATTCTTCCCTTTGTTTCTCTCTCTCTCTCTCTCTCTCTCTCTCTCTCTCTCTCTCTCTCTCTCTCTTCCTTTCCTTCTTTGACTATTTCTCTGTATCCCGTTCTTCTATTCCAGCTATCCCTTGCTCTTCTATCTCTTTCCTCTTCCTTCTCTTCTTCCTCTTCTATCCATGTTTGACCTTTTCTTTTCTTCCATTATTACTCCATTTCCTACATTTGTTTTTATTCTTTATGTTCTCTTTCCCTTTTTCTCATATTCCATAATTTATTAATTTTATTCGCCTATTCTTCTTCTCCCTATCCTCTCTCTCTCTTATTCAATATATATTCCTCCTTCCAAACCTACCTTTTCTTAATCTTTCTCTCTCTTCTATTCCCTCCTTCCAACCTTTCTCTCTCTCTCTCTCTCTCTCTCTCTCTCTCTCTCTCTCTCTCTCTCTCTCTCTCTCTCTCTCTCTCTCTCTCTCTCTCTCTTCATATCCCTCCCTCCCATCTTACGACCTAATTAATCCCTTCCATCTTATGTGTTCCATTCTCCCTCTCCCACTTATTCTTTTTCCCCACTTCCACTTTCTCATTTTTACCCCCAGTTATAATTCCTTTTCCCTACTCCAGTATTCGTAATCTTCAAACTGTTCATTTGAAGATCAAACCTACCATTAGCCCTCCAAACCTACCATTAGCCCTCCAAACCTACTATTAGACCTCCAAACCTACCATTAGACCTCCAATCCTACTATTAGACCTCCAAACCTACCATTAGACCTCCAATCCTACTATTAGACCTCCAAACCTACCATTAGACCTCCAAACCTACCATTAGACCTCCAAACCTACCATTTGACCTCCAAACCTACCATTAGACCTCCAAACCTACCATATTTCACCCCCAAACCTACCATACTTGACCTCCAACCCTACCATTAGCTCTCCAAACCTACCATTAGACCTCCAAACCTACCATTAGACCTCCAAACCTACCATATTTGACCTTCAAACCTACCATATTTCACCCCCAAACCTCCAATTAGACCTCCAAACCTACCATGAGCCCTCCAAACCTACCATTACCCCTCCAAACCTACCACTGAGGACAACACAAATGTTCTCTTTTTCCATGATTTCTGAGAAGTCAATTGACGGCAAAAAGAGGCAGCTGTGAAATCCGGATGACAAGGTGTATTTTCCACCATCCAAATCGGTTGGAAAACAGACAGATCCGGACGAGTTCGGTTAAGATGTCAGTGTTTGCTGCCGTGATTAATCTTTTAATCGTAACTGAAGCTTGACGTGTTTTTTTTTTTTAACCGAGTTGATTATAAATGTGTTTTAATTTCGAAAGAAAAATATATGTTTTTTTAATTATAAAAAGGAGAAATTGCGAATTCTAAAGGTGAGTAGATATGCATAACACAGGGCCTCCATAGGGCGCTGGTGGCTGAGTGGACAGCACGCTGGATACGTAGTCCTGTGGACCGAGGCAGAAACAAATGGGTACAGTTTCTTTCACCCTGATGCACTTGTTACCTAGCAGTAAATAGGTATCTGGGAGTTAGACAGCTGCTATGGGCTGCTTCTTGGGGTGGGGTGGGGGGTGGGGGGGGGGTGAAAAACAAAAGAAAAAAACGAAAAAAACAGTTGATTGACAGTTGAGAGGCGGGCCCAAAGAGTCAGAGCTCAACCCCCCCCCCCCGCAAGCACAACTAGGTGAATACAACTAAGTGAATACATAGGGATACATTTAATCGTTCACAAATCTTATCATGTCTCTGTTCATTCATACATCCACTCAGACATGCAGCCACTCACGTCCACTCAGACATGCATCCACTTACATCCACTCAGACATGCATCCACTTACATCCACTCAGACATGCATCCACTCACATCCACTCAGACATGCATCCACTTACATTCACTCAGACATGCGTCCACTTACATCCACTCAGACATGCATCCACTCACATCCACTCAGACATACATCCACTCACATCCACTCAGACATGCATCCACTCACATCCACTCAGACATGCATCCACTCAGACATGCATCCACTTACATCCACTCAGACATGCATCCACTCACATCCACTCAGACATGCATCCACTTACATCCACTCAGACATGCATCCACTCATATCCACTCAGACATGCATCCACTCACATCCACTCAGACATGCATCCACTCACATCCACTCAGACATGCATCCACTCACATCCACTCAGACATGCATCCACTCAGACATGCATCCACTTACATCCACTCAGACATGCATCCACTCACATCCACTCAGACATGCATCCACTCACATCCACTCAGACATGCATCCACTTACATCCACTCAGACATGCATCCACTCACATCCACTCAGACATGCATCCACTCACATCCACTCAGACATGCATCCACTCACATCCACTCAGACATGCATCCACTCAAAGGGCAATAAACACATCCAATTGGTTACCTAATCGCTAATAACAGTTTAACAGCCAAAATTACTCCCATCAAAAGGCCCAATCACTAACTACACATTATAAGTCCTGGTATAATTAGATTCAGATTCAGATTCAGATGTTTATTCAGGTAAGGTATATACATACAAGTGATGTTACATTAAAGGATTGATATATAGATAGAGCTAGTACATACAATGCCTAAAGCCACTATTACGCAATGCGTTTCGGGCAACAATTAGTCGCCGTATGAAAGATAAAACAATTAAATGACCAAATGACAATGATATTTCTAGTCAATTAAATGCTAAATATTTGTTAAAATGGCATAAATTTGTTACATTTGTTAAAATGGAAATGGCACAAATAAATGTAATGATATCGATTTTACTTTGTGAATATTAGCATCAGTTCTGTTCTTAATATAGTTTTAGTCCTCTTGTGTGTGTGTGTGTGTGTGTGTGTGTGTGTGTGTGTGTGTGTGTGTGTGTGTGTGTGTGTGTGTGTGTGTATGTGTGTGTGTGTGTGTATATGTGTGTGTGTGTGTGTGTGTGTGTGTGTGTGTGTGTGTGTGTGTGTGTGTGTGTGTGTGTGTGTGTGTGTGTGTGTGTGTGTGTGTAATTACCTAAGTGCAATTACCTAAGTGTAGTTACAGAATGAGAGAGGTACGCTTGTGGTGTCCCGTCTTCCCAGAACTCTTTGTCGTATACAACGCTTTGAAATCGTGAATGTGCAGTTGTGGTTATTTTTTGCCATCTCTGTGTCCTCGTTCCTTCCGCTTCCGTGTTAAACAATACGTTTTTATCGATCCTTTTGATTCCCTGCGTATACGAACAGCCTGGAAGAACTAAGGGAGAAACTACTAACATAAGCAATGAGAAGAGAAAACTCTAATCTTGTTAGCCAGACCACACACTAGAAAGTGAAGGGACGACGACGTTTCGGTCCGTCCTGGACCATTCTCAAGTCGATTGTGAATGGTCTTTGAGAATCGACTTGAGTCGAATTCACAATCGACTTGAGAATGGTCCAGGACGGACCGAAACGTCTTCGTCCCTTCACCTTCTAGTGTGTATGGTCTGGTCAATATATTTCAGCCACGTTATTGTGACTCCTCGTCTGCAAGCTCTAATCTTGCTAACGGAAATCAGAAGGCGTTTACTCTCTTTTAATTGGTACATAACTGCCATGGTATGTTCAACCTCTTGGGCTGAACGATAGAGCGACGGTCTCGTTTCATGCAGGTTCGACGTTCAATCCCCCGAGACCGTCCACAAGTTAGGCACCATTCCTTCCCCCCCCCCCTCCCGTCCCATCCCAAATCCTGATCCCTTCCAAGTGCTATATAGTCGCAATGGCTTGGCGCTTTCCCCCTGATAGTCCCTTTCCGGCATGGAATATGTATGCAGGCGATGAGTCACAATAACGTGGCTGAAGTATGTTGACCAGACCACACACTAGAAATTGAAGAGACGACGACGTTTCGGTCCGTCCTGGACCATTCTCAAGTCGATTGTGAGAGAATGATCAATCGACTTGAGAATGGTCCAGGACGGACCGAAACGTCGTCGTCCCTTCAATTTCTAGTGTGTGGTCTGGTCAACATGGAATATGTATCTTAAATATCTATTCCAAAAACCACATAAAATATAATTTACGGAACCTAGAATAACCTAGAATCAGGAGGCCTGGTCGACGACCGGGCCGCGGGGACACTGAGCCCCGGAAGCACCTCAAGGAAGCACCTCAAGGTAGGTACCTATAATTTGTTACTTACAGAATCTTTAACCACGTACTTGCATGTTTTTTTTTTATTTTAAAGTGTTTGGAGAGAAGGTTATAGGTTATCTTGAGATGATTTCGGGGCTTAGTGTCCCCGCGGTCCGGTCCTCGACCAGGCCTCCACCCCCGGGAAGCAGCCCGTAGCAGCTGTCTAACTCCCAGGTATCTATTTACTGCTAGGTAACAGGGGGCATCAGGGGTGAAAGAAACATTTTGCCCATTTGTCTCCGCCTCCACCTGGGATCGAACCCGGAACCTCAGGACTACGAATCCAAAACGCTGTCCACTCAGCTGTCAGGCGCCTTCAGAAGATGACTGTCTTTGTATAGAATGTCTATATCTATTTCTAAGTTAACAGCAACTATCAAGACTCGTTTGACATTCATGTATAACTATCCAGGAAGGGAACTATCAGGGGGGGGGGGGGGGGAAACGCCAAGGCATTACGACTATGTAGCACTTGGAATGGGGTCAGGATAAGGATTTGGGATGGGACGGAGGGCGGGAAAAAAGGAATGGTGCCTAACCACTTGATGGACGGTCGCGGGGATTGAACGCCGACCTGCATGAAGCGAGACCGTACCGCTGTGTACCATCTAGCCCAATTGCTTGGGGGGAAGTAACTAGGAGAAAACTCGAGGAATAGCGAAATGTCACAATGACATTGACGCTGCTGTGGATTACAATGATGAGAGCGAACTTTAAGATGAATAATGATGATGATGATGATGATGATGAGGGCTCCCCCCCACCTTCTAGCCCCCCCTCCCTCCCCTCCCCCCTTTCTCCCTCCCCCCCTTCCTCTCTCACACACCCGACGAGACTCACAGCTATCTGCGTCGATCTACGGAACAAACAGGTATTTCGGAAGACACCTGCCTGAGCCAACACCTGTAGTAGACACCTGCCTGAGTCAACACCTGTAGTCCGTTAACACCCTTCCGACTGCCGAGAGGGGGGTGGGGGGGGGGGCGTGGTACATACTGGCGTCACCTTGAGGAAATGGACGCGGGGCGTATCCGTATTACCTGTATTTGCGTACGTGTGTGTGCGTACACACATATCTATATGTGCTAGCAGGGCGTGATTCAGCTCCTGGGCCCCCTCCCTACCTTTCTCCCTCCCTCTCCCCCCAAATTTCTTTTATTAGCAGGTTTATTTTGACCTTTAAGTCAAAAGGTCAAAAGGCTTTTTGACTATGTTATCATACCTGCTTCTAATGTATTTCTCTTGTGTGTGTCTCCAGCTTTCACCGATATTCTCCACTTATGTCGTTTCTTATTGCTTATACATTGTCTCTTTACGTCTTTCTTCTCAATTCTAATCTTCGTAAGTTATCGCATTCCTCTGATTTTTCTCTTCTCCAACGTTTTCAGCTGTTTCGAGTTTCCCTATGAGCATATTTTAGCTCCGAGCCAAGTCCTGTATACGTGGCAGTGCTGCATGCTCTAGGGTTGGTCTTATGTCGGTTGGATAGTGTGTTGATGGCATCTTTGTCTAAAGAATCTTTAAAGTTGATTTTGATGGTGTATGCTGCAGCGGGGGACTGTTTTATTGACGTGTTTTATCTTCAGGTTAAGGGTTTATATATATATATATATATATATATATATATATATATATATATATATATATATATATATATATATATATATATATATATATATATTAGTATATTTTGGTAGCAGTCTTTCCTGTAGACATATTTTATTAAATATGACCGAAAAAGTAAGATTAATAATTCTAACACGAATTTTCTCAATCTTTCGTACATTATGCTTCACTGTTGGAGGTAAATCAAAAATCACTTCTCCAAAATTCATTTTTATTTCTAGTCTGACGCGACACGGGCGCGTTTCGTAAAACTTATTACATTTTCAAAGACTTCACAAATACACAACTGATTAGAACTTGCGTTTCCCTGATTTTATATCTACATTTGAGTATTTGAGTGAGGTGGGAAGGGTGATGTGGCATTACATTTGAGTAAGGTGGGAAGGATGATGTGGCATTAGAGGATATTAATAGGGTATTAAAAGTATCAACACAAGACAGAACACGAAACAATGGATATTGAATAGAAGTGTTTGTAGAAAGCCTATTGGTCCATATTTCTTGATGCTTCTATATTGGAGCGGAGTCTTGAGGTGGGTAGAATATAGTTGTGCAATAATTGGCTGTTGATTGCTGGTGTTGACTTCTTGATGTGTAGTGCCTCGCAAACGTCGAGCCGCCTGCTATCGCTGTATCTATCGATGATTTCTGTGTTGTTTACTAGGATTTCTCTGGCGATGGTTTGGTTATGGGAAGAGATTATATGTTCCTTAATGGAGCCCTGTTGTTTATGCATCGTTAAACGCCTAGAAAGAGATGTTGTTGTCTTGCCTATATACTGGGTTTTTTGGAGCTTACAGTCCCCAAGTGGGCATTTGAAGGCATAGACGACGTTAGTCTCTTTTAAAGCGTTCTGTTTCGTGTCTGGAGAGTTTCTCATGAGTAGGCTGGCCGTTTTTCTGGTTTTATAGTAAATCGTCAGTTGTATCCTCTGATTTTTGTCTGTAGGGATAACGTTTCTATTAACAATATCTTTCAGGACCCTTTCCTCTGTTTTATGAGCTGTGGAAAAGAAGTTCCTGTAAAATAGTCTAATAGGGGGTATAGGTGTTGTGTTAGTTGTCTCTTCGGAGGTTGCATGGCTTTTCACTTTCCTTCTTATGATGTCTTCGATGAAACCATTGGAGAAGCCGTTATTGACTAGAACCTGCCTTACCCTACAGAGTTCTTCGTCGACTTGCTTCCATTCTGAGCTGTGGCTGAGAGCACGGTCGACGTATGCGTTAACAACACTCCTCTTGTACCTGTCAGGGCAGTCGCTGTTGGCATTTAGGCACATTCCTATGTTTGTTTCCTTTGTGTAGACTGCAGTGTGGAAACCTCCGCCCTTTTCCATGACTGTTACATCTAGAAAAGGCAGCTTCCCATCCTTTTCCGTCTCGTAAGTGAAACGCAGCACGGAACTCTGCTCAAATGCCTCCTTCAGCTCCTGCAGATGTCTGACATCAGGTACCTGTGTAAAAATGTCGTCAACATACCTGCAGTATATGGCCGGTTTCAAGTTCATGTCGACTAAGACTTTTTGCTCGATGGCAAAAGCAAAACCATCGAGCAAAAAGTCTTAGTCGACATGAACTTGAAACCGGCCATATACTGCAGGTATGTTGACGACATTTTTACACAGGTACCTGATGTCAGACATCTGCAGGAGCTGAAGGAGGCATTTGAGCAGAGTTCCGTGCTGCGTTTCACTTACGAGACGGAAAAGGATGGGAAGCTGCCTTTTCTAGATGTAACAGTCATGGAAAAGGGCGGAGGTTTCCACACTGCAGTCTACACAAAGGAAACAAACATAGGAATGTGCCTAAATGCCAACAGCGACTGCCCTGACAGGTACAAGAGGAGTGTTGTTAACGCATACGTCGACCGTGCTCTCAGCCACAGCTCAGAATGGAAGCAAGTCGACGAAGAACTCTGTAGGGTAAGGCAGGTTCTAGTCAATAACGGCTTCTCCAATGGTTTCATCGAAGACATCATAAGAAGGAAAGTGAAAAGCCATGCAACCTCCGAAGAGACAACTAACACAACACCTATACCCCCTATTAGACTATTTTACAGGAACTTCTTTTCCACAGCTCATAAAACAGAGGAAAGGGTCCTGAAAGATATTGTTAATAGAAACGTTATCCCTACAGACAAAAATCAGAGGATACAACTGACGATTTACTATAAAACCAGAAAAACGGCCAGCCTACTCATGAGAAACTCTCCAGACACGAAACAGAACGCTTTAAAAGAGACTAACGTCGTCTATGCCTTCAAATGCCCACTTGGGGACTGTAAGCTCCAAAAAACCCAGTATATAGGCAAGACAACAACATCTCTTTCTAGGCGTTTAACGATGCATAAACAACAGGGCTCCATTAAGGAACATATAATCTCTTCCCATAACCAAACCATCGCCAGAGAAATCCTAGTAAACAACACAGAAATCATCGATAGATACAGCGATAGCAGGCGGCTCGACGTTTGCGAGGCACTACACATCAAGAAGTCAACACCAGCAATCAACAGCCAATTATTGCACAACTATATTCTACCCACCTCAAGACTCCGCTCCAATATAGAAGCATCAAGAAATATGGACCAATAGGCTTTCTACAAACACTTCTATTCAATATCCATTGTTTCGTGTTCTGTCTTGTGTTGATACTTTTAATACCCTATTAATATCCTCTAATGCCACATCATCCTTCCCACCTTACTCAAATGTAATGCCACATCACCCTTCCCACCTCACTCAAATACTCAAATGTAGATATAAAATCAGGGAAACGCAAGTTCTAATCAGTTGTGTATTTGTGAAGTCTTTGAAAATGTAATAAGTTTTACGAAACGCGCCCGTGTCGCGTCAGACTAGAAATAAAAATGAATTTTGGAGAAGTGATTTTTGATTTACCTCCAACAGTGAAGCATAATGTACGAAAGATTGAGAAAATTCGTGTTAGAATTATTAATCTTACTTTTTCGGTCATATTTAATAAAATATATATATATATATATATATATATATATATATATATATATATATATATATATATATATATATATATATATATATACTCCCAGATCATTTCTCATTACATTGCATTTACCCGAGTTATAAGCAGCTACATGTGGAACACCGCAACAGTTTGTATAGATCGATTTGTAGCCTCCTGAAGTTACCCTTTCGTTTATGTAAGCTTACAGACGATGAGTCACAATAACGTGGCTGAAATATGTTGACCAGACCACACACTAGAAAATGAAGAGACGACGACGTTTCGGTCCGTCCTGGACCATTCTCAAGTCGATTGTCTTGAGATCGACTTGAGAATGGTCCAGGACGGACCGAAACGTCGTCGTCGTTCCTTCACTTTCTATTGTGTGGTTTGGTTAACATGTAGAGCTTTCTGTAGCTTTCTACAGTCACTTTGGTTCATATATAGACCCTTTTGTAGTTTCCTGAAGGCACCGTTGTTTATGTAGACCTACCCATAGCCTCCTGAAGCCATTTTTCGTTTACAATTCTCCTTATCAGTGTTTCCTTAGCTACACACACATGGGTACAGATGACAATTTCCTGTCACGTCGTTAACACACACATCAGGAATGGAATGGGGTCACAGTGCTAAATCCCCGAAGCTCGTTGATTGTAAATTCTCGCTACACTGATGTCTCTTCTCTCGCTATTAGTCTCTGTTTCCCACCAGTGAGATATACTCTCATCTCATCCCATGCTCTGGGTACTCCCAACTACACACATTAGACCACTAAGCCACGACGTGACCGCCAAACACACACCGAAACTACGACGTTGGTACAACGTTCGAACAAGTTTTAACACCTCCTAACCAGTTATAACAACCAATATAACAAGTTGTAACAACGTTTTAATACGTCATAAACACGTTAAGCCAAGATGTAACAACTTTATTACAAGTTGTAACAAGCGGAAAATAGAGACAGTTTCGGTTTGTGTTTCCAGGGTGGTCTCATCTCATCCCAGCACTTGGAAAATTGAGCTAGTCTATTCTAGCTCTATTCTAGAGCTAGAATAGGTTTGCAGAGGAGTCTCTCAGGAGCAACAATGTCAAACGCTTTCTGGTGGTCACGAAAGACACAGTCCAACCCTTATCCACTGTTTAATCATCTAAACTTCATTATAAAACTAATCAGAGACTACCTGGACATCATTTCCCTTCTCAGAGCATCAATCTGGTGCTTTGAGACAGTCATTTCAAACTGATATCAATCCTATGTGCGTTGACGTGTTAAATTGTCCTCCTGGACAATTTAACCCAGTAAACTGTTCAGTTTACAATGAACAAAACTTAAAAATAAAAATACCAGACACCATCATATATTACAACATTGGAGACGCCCTAATATGGGAGAGAAATCCCATATTGAATCAGATTCTAAGGGGAGATTTCCCCTTTTTAGGGACACTCTATTATATTTAAGGAAGGTTGGAGGGACTGAACGAACGGCCGAATGAAAGGAGTCGACTGATTTGAGAAAATGTGACACGATCTCAGTGTGTAATCAGCGGTACCCAGCAACACCCAGGAACACCCAGGAACACCCAGGAACACCCAGGAACACCCAGGAACACCCAGCAACACCCAGGAACACCCAGGAACACCCAGGAACACCCAGCAACACCCAGGAACACCCAGGAACACCCAGCAACACCCAGGAACACCCAGGAACACCCAGGAACACCCAGCAACACCCAGAAACACCCAGGAACACCCAGGAACACCCAGAAACACCCAGGAACACCCAGCAACACCCAGGAACACCCAGGAACACCCAGGAACACCCAGCAACACCCAGGAACACCCAGGAACACCCAGCAACACCCAGGAACACCCAGGAACACCCAGGAACACCCAGCAACACCCAGAAACACCCAGGAACACCCAGGAACACCCAGAAACACCCAGGAACACCCAGGAACACCCAGAAACACCCAGGAACACCCAGGAACACCCAGCAACACCCAGGAACACCCAGGAACACCCAGGAACACCCAGGAACACCCAGGAACACCCAGGAACACCCAGGAACACCCAGGAACACCCAGGAACACCCAGAAACACCCAGCAACACCCAGGAACACCCAGGAACACCCAGAAACACCCAGGAACACCCAGAAACACCCAGGAACACCCAGGAACACCCAGGAACACCCAGGAACACCCAGGAACACCCAGGAACACCCAGGAACACCCAGGAACACCCAGCAACACCCAGGAACACCCAGGAACACCCAGGAACACCCAGGAACACCCAGGAACACCCAGAAACACCCAGAAACACCCAGAAACACCCAGGAACACCCAGAAACACCCAGAAACACCCAGCAACACCCAGGAACACCCAGGAACACCCAGGAACACCCAGAAACACCCAGAAACACCCAGCAACACCCAGGAACACCCAGAAACACCCAGCAACACCCAGCAACACCCAGCAACACCCAGGAACACCCAGGAACACCCAGGAACACCCAGCAACACCCAGCAACACCCAGCAACACCCAATACCACCCAGCAACACCCAATACCACCCAACACCACCCAATACCAACTAATCCTCCTGGTATTTCAATTCCAAAAGCAAACTTAACAATAATTACTCCTAAATAGTACTATAAGTGTCGAAATTAACAGCGCTGATGCTGGTAAACTGACTTGCCATGCTCTTCAATACCTGGAGTATACCTGGAGAGTATACCTTAAGGTATAACCCCAGGTATACTGAAGTATACATAGAGTAGAGGTTCTGCTAGAACTGCTCCACACAAATCCGGCTTGAAGCCATGGCTGACTAGTGAAAACTTGATCCAAAAGGCTGTTGCTACTGTTCCCGAAGCTACTGTTTCTTCCTATAGTGAAAAAATAATACTTTTGTGTCAAATTATTTATTGAATACCGTCAAATTCACTCCAGATGGTTTGTTGACATTTTACTCCTTAAAAAATGTAAGAGGGGTTACTTACATTTTAAAGTAACTTACATTTTGAAGTAAGTACCCCATTACTTTTAATGTAAGGGGTAAGTACATATTTAAACTTACAAATATGCAATAAGCCTTATTTGGCTCTATTAAAATGTAGAAATTTCTTATTTCTCTCTCTCAGGGAGTCCAATTGCTTGAACAGGACGGAGTTCGATTCCCGATTGTCCAGGTGATTTGACACACAGTTTCTTCACTTATCCTTCCCTAGAGCCTGACAGCTGGGTGGACAGCGCTTCGGATTCGTAGTCCTGAGATTCCGGGTTCGATCCCCGGTGGAGGTGGAGACAAATGGGCAAAATGTTTCTTTCACCCTGATGCCCCTTGTTACCTAGCAGTAAATAGGTATACCTGGGAGTTGGACAGCTGCTACGGGCTGCTGCTTCCTGGGGGTGTATAACTAAAAGGAAACCTGGTCGAGGACCGGGCCGCGGGGACGCTAAGCCCCGAAATCATCTCAAGATAACCTCACGATAACCTTCTATCCCTTTTAAGCGCTCTGTAGTCATGCTGGGATAGCACGTTATCTTTATAATAGAAAAAATATACATATAATAGATAATTCTAATGGATACTCACTTTTCCTCCTTCTATAGCCGGCTAACCACCTGAGATTGGAGAGAGAGAGATTGGAATCCCTAAGTCCAATCTCAATTTCACGATTATCACACGCAGCTTTAGCAACTCGCCCACAAACACACACACACACACACGTCTCCTTTCCTTATTCTTGCTCGCATAATGCATTTATATTTTTCTTACACACTCAGCAATCTGATGTAATTTGCATAACCCGAGAGATATTTGGCAAATTTCTTATATGTTCCGTGTTTTGGGCTGCGGTTCCTACCGAGTTCTGTGAGTCATACCTAGGTGGGCTTTGCTTGTGGGTGATACCTGGCGCGATGGTAAATATGTTATTTTTACACATTTCTTGCAGAGAGAGAGAGAGAGAGAGAGAGAGAGAGAGAGAGAGAGAGAGAGAGAGAGAGAGAGAGAGAGAGAGAGAGAGAGAGAGAGAGAGAGAGAGAGAGCGAGAGAGAGAGAGAGCGAGAGAGAAAGAGAGAGAA
>NC_091236.1:11638460-11713460 GCF_040958095.1 Procambarus clarkii
GTATCTAAGGTACATGTTTGGAACAGGATCAGACATATTCTGGTTATCTTGAGGTTATCTTGAGTTGATTTCGGGGCTTTAGTGTCCCCGCTGCCTGGTCCTTGACCAGGCCTCCACCCCCAGGAAGCAGCCCGTGACAGCTGACTAACTCCCAGGTACCTATTTACTGCTAGGTAACAGGGGCATAGGGTGAAACTCTGCCCATTGTTTCTCGCTGGCGCCCGGGATCGAGTGAAAACACTTATTTCTCAGCAGTCATATTACCACGTCAACAACTATCTGAAGGATCGAGTGTGACCTTGCGGTTACCTAGCGATGATTTCGGGGCTCAACGTCCCCTCGGCCCGGTCCCCGACCAGGCCTCCTGGCTGCTAACTCACACAGATTCCTCATAAGTATGTGTGTGTTTTTGTGTGTATTTAACTGCTTTAATCCGAACTCACCTTCCCCATCCTCCATCCCATAAGGAACACCTCCATCTTCCCTCAACCCTTCCACCAATGTCTCCTTCCCCCCCCCTCCCCTCCCCTCCTCCATCTCAACCCCCTCCACCGCGATGCCAATCTAAGACAAACACCTCTGAACAGCAAGATGGATTGAGCTGTATTGACTGAACGCAGAAGGGATATCGGCTGGACCCAACCGGCCTCTGATTTACACGCGGCCTGATCGAGATGAAGATAGCGAGCAGCCAGGCAGTAGAAGGAACGTTTCATTCAATACTCCTCCAAACAAACACACAAACAAAGCCAGTGAACGTTTAACCGTGTCTTTGAACAGCAAGATGGAAGGGGGGGGAAGAGGGGGTAGACGATGGGTTGGAGAATGGGGGGGGGGGAAGATAGGTAGATAGGTGGGGTGAGAATGGTAGACAGTGAAAGGGTCAAGAAGATGCTATCTGTACTTCAAGGAGTGTTGGAGGCGTATTGATTTTTTTTTAAAGGCTGGATTATATGATTTTTTCTTTTTGGAGGGAGAAAGAGGGATATTTACTGCGGGTGATGAGGGGTATTGATGGAATGAGAAATGTTGACGCTTAGTGTGAGAAAGGGAATTGATGACGGGGGTGACTAGAAGCATTGATGACAATGGAGCATTGATATGATGAAATGGGGGCATTGATATGATGACACAAGGGCACTGATATGATGACACAAGGGCACTGATATGATGACACTAGGGCATTCATATGATGACACAAGGGCACTGATATGATAACACAAGGGCACTGATATGATGACACAAGGGCACTGATATGATGACACAAGGGCATTGATATGATAATTAATGAAAGTTAAGGCTCGGAAAGTGGAAATCATTAGTGGATTTGTATCCAAAATGTTGAGCAATAACATTTAGCTGTGAGGTTGTGTCAGAGTGATTAAAGGAGGCATTTCAGTTTTCATTTGAAATTGTTATCAAATTCTCCTCTTTACGCTCCTCTTCCTCTCTCTCTCTCTCTTCCCCATCTCCCCCACCACTCCACCCCTCTCCATTCCCCCTACCACCCCCTATTACACCCCTTTAACCCCCCCCCCCTTCCCCATTCCTCAGGGCCGCTGAATCTTCCCATTAACTTCCTCAAATATTTTTTTGGGGGCTTCCATAAAACATCTTCCTATTTGCTTTTCTCTTATTTAACCACGCGTCTATCTTATTCCTTTGTTTCAACTTTTATTCAGGTTCTTCTTTCTTCCCATTTTCTTTGCTTTGTTCAGATATTTGTTGTCTCTATGAAAGTTTACATCTTCCTCATTAGCTGAGTTTTCGTCGTGTTTTGTAATTCAGCTTTACTATGTGGTTTACAACCTCTGTTTGTTTTTGCTGGTGGTGGTAATGATGGTAGAGAGTGTGGTAGTGGTGGCAGGAGGGTGTGATAGTGGTAGCAAAATGATTTTTTTATTATTATTATTTTCTACCACAGACGTGGCCAGACATTTACAATGCTAACCAGCATATATACATTTTCTTCTGTCCTCCATGGACAGGGTTAGAGATCAGTTATAGTTCAGGGATTTATTGATCAACCACAGTAGGTGATTCGGTACTTTTAAAATGCTAAGCTATAGCAAAATGATAGCAGAGTGGTAGTGGTAGCAGAGCTTACTAAAAACAGTGCTTGTCCTACAGTAATTACTGTACTCAGTAATTACTGTAGGACAAGCGCTGTTTTTTGTGTGTGTGTGGTCCAACACACATATACTCGTTAAATGTGGCATTAGTGACATATCACTAAGCTATGCCTCGCTTAATGGCTTTCATGCAACCAGTCATGGATTGCAATCAATCATGTATTCAACAATATTTTGGCTTCCTCAATCTTGAACGTCGTCTACTCGTTATGAGTTCCACATCTTGTGCCATTCCACCCTCCTCTCCCCCCACGAATTGAATATCCCATAGAATTTTCGCAAGGAATTCTTTGATGAGAAAATATAGCGGCAATTGATTGGGATCGAACTCGCATTTCTGGATGTTCCAGAGTTCAAATTCTCTGATATATATCCGGAACTTCCCCCACCCCCCCCCTGTATGGAAAGCTGGTTTTTGCATTCAACCCTTTTAAACCCTCTTTTTTTCCAGCTTGTATCACCACTACATAACTGTAGACTAGTATGTAGTCTAGTACATACTAGTACCTGACAACAGTTCGCATGCCATCCTTTGCAAATGGCATTTAGAGCATGCCATTGATATTATTTATTTTGTTTCGTGTGAAAAACCACATTTTATTTTGCTGGCTCGAGTGTGTGTGTGTGTGTGTGTGTGTGTGTGTGTGTGTGTGTGTGTGTGTGTGTGTGTGTGTGTGTGTGTGTGTGTGTGTGCGTGCGTGCGGATTTGGGTGCATGGGTGCATTTGGCAGGACCACAACTTTCCAGCTGTCAATGTAATGGCTGGTGGGTTTGTACAGATCGCTACGATAGCTCTCCAGAAAATGGTCGCTCCTTTTGGGCTCAAAGAAACTCCCTGGCGAAAACAGAAGATGACACATTTGACCAAGACTCGCTCGACGGGAGTTATCAAAGCTGTCAACGGGTCTATAATTCATGTCTATTTTTGTTTTGCCTGTTTTGTCTGTCTGTCTCTCTGTCTCTGTCTCTCTCTGTCTCTCTCTCTCTGTCTGTCTGTCTCCCTCTCTCTCTGTCTCTCTCTCTCTGTCTGTCTGTCTCCCTCTCTCTCTGTCTCTCTCTCTCTCTGTCTCTCTCTCTCTGTCTCTCTCTCTCTCTGTCTCCCTCTGTCTCTGTCTCTGTCTCTGTCTGTCTCTGTCTGTCTGTCTGTCTGTCTGTCTGTCTGTCTGTCTGTCTGTCTGTCTGTCTGTCTGTCTGTCTGTCTCTCTCTCTCTCTCATATCTCCCTAAAGTATGACTCATATATCCCTCTATCTGTCTAAACAGGATGAGTCCCCAAACTCCCTCCTGTCTTACTGTTTCTTTCACTTGTGAACTCCTGTCTACTTCTCCTTTTGTTTCCTCACCATCTTGACTATCTGCTTTGCTTCAGGACGAGGAAGAAAGGAAGTAATGCATTAATTTGGGACTTTAATTCGATTACGACAGTTTGATCTATAACCTCCACTAGAATTTAACAATATAATTGTTATGTATAATTTTCTTTAACTTTATTTACAAATCAAAAATGAATAACTCTTTTTTTTTATTAAGAGGCTTAGGTATACACAGCAATGTGCTACTGCCCTAGTTTATGTAAGGACTTTCAGTGTGTAATTCAGAAAATAGACGAAAAGTACAAGTAATATCCCCCATCTCACAGGATAGTTAGTCATACATGGAATCACGAGAGACCATGAACAACCCAGCGGGTTTTCTTCCTATTGGGGAGTGTTGTACATGCTGCTATGGCGGTGTGTCCACTCACAAGATGAGTGGCGCTGCCCAATACTGTCACTATGGCGGTGTGTCCACTCACAAGATGAGTGGCGCTGCCCAATACTGTCACTATGGCGGTGTGTCCACTCACAGGATGAGTGGCGCTGCCCAATACTGTCACTATGGCGGTGTGTCCACTCACAGGATGAGTGGCGCTGCCCAATACTGTCACTATGGCGGTGTGTCCACTCACAAGATGAGTGGCGCTGCCCAATAAACTCGCCCCTCGGGGCAAAATTTAATTTAAATTTAAACCATGAAATGGGAAGCTGATCTATTTAGCACTAGAAAACTCTGGGTACAAGAATATCTTCCAATATTCGTGAGTGTATGAAGTAGTTACAGAGCTCAAATTACCTCGTACCATTTGGTGTGAAATCACTGATAACAGGAGCAATCACCGATATAGTGTTGGAGAGAATGTGTCCCGCAGCTCTTGTTCACGTTGTTCACAATTAGAATGTTCACCATTAGGGGGCTCATTACCTGCTGCCACCTGCCGTAACTATCGACATTCCGTGTGCTAATTAGGGTAATTGCGACGTAGAACTGCCCAGTTTTGTGGTGGCCGTACCTGTAATTTTTCCCAATTCTAGACAGATCATACTCATGTATGTTTAGTTCTAAACGTATGATATGAGAGTTCTAAGCATGTCATAGCTCTGTATACTCGTATTTTCTGCCTTATGTCATTGAGTGCTCCTCTGTCATTTCAAATTTTCTGAACTAGTGTTATCTTTGCATCAAAGACTGAGACTGGAATTTAAATTTCAGGCATTATCGTATGTGGCTTCAATTACCTTAATCGTATCATCAAGCCGGACAATACCTATGTAAGATGGTATTCATACAAGCAAGACTCAAACTTTTGTTCAACGTGAACAAATCCACAAGGGCCGTGACGAGGATTCGAACCTACGTCCGAGATCATCCCAGACGCTCTCTTAATCGACTGAGCTACTCTCAGCTACTCTCAGCTACTCTCAGCTACTCTCAGCTACTCTCAGCTACTCTCAGCTACTCTCAGCTACTCTCTTGTTCTGCGTATTATGTTGTTTCTTTTGCATGTTGGATTTTCTAGGGCTTGAAGACCTGAGATTGAATCATAGAAAAATAACTTCTCCATCGTTGTTCAGTTCATTAGTGGCAAGTCTCCTTTTCTGTGATTTCTTTGTGCATTTGAAAACATTAACATGACGTATGAATGAGAAAATCAATTGGTTAGGGTGAATACTTGGAAATACCCAGTGTGTGTGTAAGTTCGAATCCTCGGCATGGCTCCTATTGACTTTTTCAACAATAATAATAATAATAATAATAATAATAAAAATAATAATAATAAATCCAAAAAGCTAAACAAAGGCAAAATATGTATATCAAAGTCACACCAAATAAAAAAAATATCACCTTCTATTATAAAAAAGTGTATTTTTACCACATTTCCATGACTAATTAATGTAAAAATGAATCGTCTGAAATGCAACTGATCAATCTCATATTTTTTCCCCCGCCATCAATCCGAATCATGGTAAAGGGTCAAATGAGAGTTAAAATATTACTGCAAATTCCCGTGACTAAAGAAAACAATACACACATTACCTACATTTATGTTCTAATTCAAGTTCAATTCGTGATTGGAATTGGAGTTGGTATTTGAGGTAGAGAACTGACTCCTTAAACATGAATAATTTGTGTGTTTATCTGGTGGTGCATGCTTAATTTATGTTGGCCAACCTAGCATATGCCGCTGATGGTATCTTTTTGATGTGGGCCTCTGGGGACAGGTTCGGTGTGATATCAACCCCCAGATCTGATATCAGATCATGATATCAACCCCCAACCCCCAGATTCTTAACTGTGGCTTGAAGATGGAAGGATTGGGTTGATTGTGATTGTTAACAGGATTGAGCTTGGGGGTTTCCTGTCGCTGCTGACGGGAATTGGGTTGCTAAATGGGTTACCAATCAGTACCTGCCTATCAGTGACTAAAGTGAGGTGAGAACTAGCTCTATGTGCCAATCAGTTCTGACCGTTTTGGCGACCATAACCTATCAGAGAAAGAGTAGAAAATAAATCTCTTTATCCTAGACCAGCTTCCACTAATCACTCTTCCTGGGGTTCAAGTTCAAGTTATTGAGATCAGAAAGAAATACATCTCAAAGGGATCGAGTAGCTTTGGCTATTTCTACCCCCCCCCCCTCTGTACTCTTCCTGGGGGTAAACACGACAGAAACAGGTCAAATAAATATGAGAATTAACTCTGCAAAATAACATGCACTAAAGAGACTGTCTGAAGATGCTTACGATAAGGACAAAAATAGAGGAGTCTGACCAGATCACATCCGATCGAATCCTGTACCCCTTATCCACCTCTCCATCCAAATACCCTTACTATCCAATTGTCCCAACCTTGCCCATCCCTATCCATCTCCCCCCCCCCACCCACAGCACTTTTCCTACCGAATCCCCCCTACTCCTCCCCTTCTTATCCAGATTCTCAACCCTTACCTTCCCTATCCAGATCCCCCGCCCCCTAGGGTTAACCCATCCCCTCCCATTTCCCCATCTATCCTTACCCCCCATCACCCCTCACTCTACCGGACAGATATTGTCCAGGGACATGATTAATGTCCCGGTAATCCCCGCCCGGTTATTGTCGGATAATATTTTAACAGTGAGAAAGTGAATTCTTTCTTAGATATCAAAGAGTTAGTACCGGCCAGCGATATCGTAGTACCGAGTGATGCTTTCCTTTAGAGAGATATCCGCGTCGGGCCTAACACCCGTATATATATATATATATATATATATATATATATATATATATATATATAT
Source organism: Procambarus clarkii (assembly GCF_040958095.1). Taxonomy (NCBI): domain Eukaryota; kingdom Metazoa; phylum Arthropoda; class Malacostraca; order Decapoda; family Cambaridae; genus Procambarus; species Procambarus clarkii. The sequence continues at coordinate 11,645,182 of NC_091236.1, forward strand.
ATATATATATATATATATATATATATATATATATATATATATATATATGTGTGTGTGTATATCACGAAAATAAACAAGTGATTAAAAATGTGACAATGTCAGACCACGGAGGAAAAATGAAACAGGAATTTCCCTAAGTACTTTCGTATATTAATACATCTTCAGAAGGAGTGGATATATATATATATATATATATATATATATATATATATATATATATATATATATATATATATATATATATATATATATATATATATGTCGTACCTAGTAGCCAGAACGCACTTCTCAGCCTACTATGCAAGGCCCGATTTGCCTAATAAGCCAAGTTTTCATGAATTAATGTTCTTTCGACTACCTAACCTAACCTAACTTTTTCGGCTACCTAACCTAACCTAACCTATAAAGATAGGTTAGGTTAGGTTAGGTAGGGTTGGTTAGGTTCTGTCATATATCTACGTTAATTTTAACTCCAATAAACAAAAATTGACCTCATACATAATGAAATGGGTAGCTTTATCATTTCATAAGAAAAAAATTAGAGAAAATATATTAATTCACGAAAACTTGACTTATTAGGCAAACCGGGCCTTGCATAGTAGGCTGAGAAGTGCGTTCTGGCTACTAGGTACGACATATATATATATATATATATATATATATATATATATATATATATATATATATATATATATATATATATATATATATATATATATGGCGCTTTCCCCCCCTGATAGTTCCCTTCCCTCCCCCCCTTAATGGCGTATAGAACAATTTTGATGATGTACTCATCTATTTGTGCTTGCGGGGGTTGAGCTTTGTCTCTTTGGTCCCGCCTCTCAACCGTCAATCAACTGGTGATATTTGAAGGGGTGTGTTAGCGTACCTAAAAGGCATTGGAAATGGTGGTGAGGGACTGTGATGATAATGGCTGTTATAACAATACTTTTTTATATCATTTTTTTATGTAATTATAGTTTGAGAAACAAGTACTTTCTGAACCAATTTATTTTCAATTTTGATAATCTGCTCAAACTATTTCTGGCAACTGGCAGATATAATGATACCAGCATAGTGAAAAAATAATGTTGACAGCATTATGAAGCATTTCGTCATTGTAATACAAATGAATTAAATATATTCACCATAATTTTTTTTTAATATTTCCTAAGTATCTTCAACAATACACCATGAAACATCTTCCCAATTCTCCTGTATAGTGTTGGGGGAAAATATATACTACTTCGGTATATTCTTATACTGATTGAAATATACTCAAGATATATAATTATAAAGTATATTTCGCAACGAGGCGAATGAACTACTTCGCTTCCCCCTGAACGCTGGAAGCATGTATTAACGATGGTTAACTTACGAGTTCGTAATATTTCATGTGTCAGATTCAGGAAAGAGGGAGAAGGGGGGCTGGGGTTAAGAGGAGAGGAGAACTGAAGAGAGGAGAGAAGCTCTAAATGAGAAGAGCCCATGAGGAGTAATAGAGCTATGGAGAGAGAGAGAGAGAGAGAGAGAGAGAGAGAGAGAGAGAGAGAGAGAGAGAGAGAGAGAGAGAGAGAGAGAGAGAGAGAGAGAGAGAGAGCAGAGGAGCCCTTAAGGAAATAAATGAGCCATGGTTGGAAAAGAGGTCCAGAAGAGCCCGTTTCCCTCCCCCACTTGACAGAAGTAGAGAGAGAGAGAGAGAGAGAGGGGGGGGGGCCAAGCTTGACAGAGGTAAACAATACCTCACAGGGGAGAAAGTCTAGGCCTATAATTATCCAGTTTTGTCTACCCAGCCTATGTACCAACGCACACACAAGCCACTCGACCCCCTTCCGCCTGGCAAACACACACCTTCCTGTGCTCCTAAATTTATGAAATAAATTCTAATGCGGTTGTTTCTCTCATGCGGGAGAGAATATGGGAGAAGAGGAAGATGGAGAAGAAGAGGTGGGAGAGAAGAAAGATGATGAGAATTTAAACCATCTTGAGGTTATCTTGAGATGATTTCGGGGCTTTTTTAGTGTCCCCGCGGCCCGGTCCTCGACCAGGCCTCCACCCCCAGGAAGCAGCCTGTGACAGCTGACTAACACCCAGGTACCTATTTTACTGCTAGGTAACAGGGGCATAGGGTGAAAGAAACTCTGCCCATTGTTTCTCGCCGGCGCCTGGGATCGAACCCAGGACCACAGGATCACAAGTCCAGCGTGCTGTCCACTCGGCCGACCGGCTCCTAACCATCCATAGAGGAGGAAGATAGAGGGAGGGGATTAGGCGAAAGGGGAGAAGACAAATAAGAATCAGAAAAGGAATTAGAGGAAGAGAATGAGGATGGATAGGAAGATTAGAAGAGAAAATGGGGAGGAGAATATGAGGGGATACAATTATCAAGTGCCTAAGATGCCCAAATTGATCCATTCAACTTCAGATGCAACTAGTGTGTACCTCCTTTGCAACCCGTTCCCGCACTCGCTTACAGTCAATATTGACTTATTTAATAAGTGCATATGTGACATACTAATTGATTGTGAATATTTGAGCTTACCTTGAAAAGCTTCATAGAAAACACCGACCTCACCTAACCTTCTCACCTAACCTTCGAAGGGCCTCAAGAGTGAGACACTCAACCAACAAGTGGTACTCATCTAATTGTACTCAAGATACAACTAGAAAATACAATTTTAAGTGGCTCAGAGTAACTAGAACCACTTGAACTTAACAACCAGCCTGAACTATCGTGGGTCGTCCGCTAATGAGTTCAATGGATCGACAATATTGCATTGCTTTTATTACCCCGATATATTATTTTATTGCTTTTATTATTTGCAGAAACAAATGGGCAAAGTTTCTTTCACCCTGAATGCCCCTGTTACCTAGCAGTAAATAGGTACCTGGGAGTTAGTCAGCTGTCACGGGCTGCTTCCTGGGGGTGGAGGCCTGGTCGAGGACCGGGCCGCGGGGACACTAAATCCCCGAAATCATCTCAAGATAACCTCAAGATAACCCCTAAAGCACCTGAATAATTACGCAGCGCTCGAAAACGTGGAAAATGCATGCGCATTAATGACAGAGAGGGGAGGGTCTCCGTGGCGCAACAGTCGTCGCAATAGGCTTACAACCGAATGGCTCTTTTCAACTAGCAGGAAATGTGTATAAAGGGAGTTAGGCAACTGTTGTGGAAGGCCCGTAGTTGCCCTATGGGAGCTTCAATGAGGTAAACGCTAAGCTTTTGCCTTCCAGTCCAACCCGTTCTCGCACTTTCGTATAGTCAATATTGACTTATTAAATACGTGCATATGTGACATACTAAACATACTAGTTTATCTTGAAAAGCTTCATAGAAAAACACCGACCTTACCTAACCTTCTTAGTATGTTAAGATAAGCATCTTACTGCTTCGTAATAATATACTTACCTATTAGGTATAGGTTATTATAGGTATTATTGCAATTATTACTAACCTATTATAGGTATAGGTTAAGTAATAATTGTAATTACGAAGCAATAAGATGCTTATCTTAACATACCAAGAAGGTTAGGTAAGGTCGGTGTTTTTCTATGAAGCTTTTCAAGATAAACTAGTATGTTTAGTATGTCACATATGCACGTATTTAATAAGTCAGTATTGGCTGTAAGAAAGTGCGAGAACGGGTTGCCCAGTCAACGGAAACGACCTACCGAACAAGCTCAGCTTGTTCAACCAATTCCTCAGTAACTTACACAAGACGACTGAGTTCAATACTTCCATTCACTAGGTCTAATGGTTTTCCATTCATTGAGATGAATACTTCAATTCACAGAGCTTCAAACTTCTATTCACTAAGCTTAATACTTTCATTCACCCTAGCTTAATACTTTCATTCACCCAAGCTTAATACTTTCATTCACCCTAGCTTAATACTTTCATTCACCCTAGCTTAATACTTTCATTCACCCAAGCTTAATATTTTCATTCACCCTAGCTTAATATTTTCATTCACCCAAGCTTAATATTTTCATTCACCCAAGCTTAATATTTTCATTCACCCTAGCTTAATACTTTCATTTACCCTAGCTTAATAATTCCATTCCCTGACCTTAATGCGTCTAATCAATAACGTTGATGCACTAATCAATCAGAAAGTAATAATATAATATTGATATCCCATTAGAAAGTTATCTTATTTATAATCTCCTGATCAAGGCAACTATTAATGTGCGGTTTATATTAATGCCTCGATATATTATTGATAAACACCTGTTGTGTATTACAATGAAGTGATAATGAGATACAGATATGCTGCTGAAATCTTGCATGGTGTTGAGAGGTAACTGATATTGTCATGACACAACATATATCAAGTTATAATGAAACTATTGCAATCTTTTGATAGGCAGATAGGCAGAGAGGAAAGTCAATCCTGTCTGCTTGCTCTCCTGTCTCTGCTTGTCCGCCTACATGTCTGTGTCTGCCTACTATTTGTTTTTGTTTTTTGTAATGACTTAATCGTAAAGGGTTAAATTGGAGCCATCGTAGTCTAAGTTTCCTTTAAACAAAGCAAGTTCAAGGACACTCTGAAATGCCTCTTGTTCTGTAATTAGGGAGCATTACAGCACACAGACAAGCAACGAGTGTGCTTCAGCTGTTAAAACATGTGTAATTACTTGTTTACACATACGTGTATATTACCTGTTTACACAAACATGTGTAAACTACCTGTTTACACAAATATGTGTAAATTACCTGTTTACACAAACATGTGTAAATTATCTGTTTACACTAATGTGTAAATTACCTATTTACACAAATATCTGTAAATTATCTGTTTACACAAATATGTGTAATTATCTGTTTACACAAACATGTGTAATTATCTGTTTACAGAAACATGTGTAATTATCTGTTTACCCAAACATGTGTAATTACCTGTTTACTCAAACATGTGTAAATTACCTGTTTACACAAACATGTGTAAATTATCTATTTACACAAATATGTGTAAATTACCTGTTTACACAAATATGTCTAAATTACCTGTTTACTCAAACATGTGTAAATTATCTGTTTACACAAACATGTGTAAATATTAATTAAAGTCTGCTGTTCAGGTATTATGTCACGAGAGAACAAGTGATTAAATATGTCATTAAATATAACTTTTTAGATTAATCCAGCATGTTATTAACACGCTAATATTATTAGGGCTCGATAAATTGTTAAGTTTAGTTTCGAACGTGTTGTTAACTTGGGGTTCGTATATTTTTTTTTTTTATTATTATTTTCTACCACAGACGTGGCTACACATTTACAATGCTAACCAGCATATATACATTTTCTTCTGTCCTCTATGGACAGGGTTAGAGAAGTGTTAAACATATAGTTCAAGGGTTTATTGAACACTCAACCACAGAAGATGATTCGGTGCAATGTTGCACATTGATAGTTAATTCGTTAGATTGTTAATTACTGGTATTACTGAGGTATTATTTGTAATGTGTTTAAAATTATATTAATTGTGGCTATTGCATTTCCCGTGTGTGTGTGTGTGTGTGTGTGTGTGTGTGTGTGTGTGTGTGTGTGTGTGTGTGTGTGTGTGTGTGTGTGTGTGTGTGTGTGTGTGTGTACTCACTTAGTTCTCACCTAGTTGTGCTTGCGGGGGTTGAGCTCTGGCTCTTTGGTCCCGCCTCTCAACCGTCAATCAACAGGTGTACAGGTTCCTGAGCCTATTGGGCTCTATCATATCTACACTTGAAACTGTGTATGGAGTCAGCCTCCACCACATCACTTCCTAATGCATTCCATTTGTCAACCAAGTGTGTGTGTGTGTGTGTGTGTGTGTGTGTGTGTGTGTGTGTGTGTGTGTGTGTGTGTGTGCGTGTGTGTGTGTGTGTGTACACTCACCTATTTGTGCTTGCGGGGGTTGAGCTTTGACTCTTTGGTCCCGCCTCTCAACTGCCAATCAACTGGTGTACAGGTTCCTGAGCCTACTGGGCTCTAAGTGTGTGTGTGTTTATGTGTGGTGTATGTGTGTGTGTGTGTGTGGGCGCGTTTTGTGTATTTATGTGTCTGTGCCTGCCGGATCGAGGTGTTAGCTCTTGGACTCCGCCTTTATAATCATCGATTGTTTACTGTAACGACTCCTGACCTAATGTTCTCTATTATACCTATTACATTCATCATCCGTTCCCCTTATTTTGTACGTTGGGGGACCATTAGCGAACACAATCAGGACCCCACTGGTGGAGAGGAAGGGTTAGAAATACAAGGAAATAGTGCATACTTTACTTACTTTAAAAGATATTTAAAATTCGATTCCAATCCCGGAGAAGGATTCAATCAACCCTTCTTCCAATCACTGACGAAACCTGTACATCTTCCACCAATCATGGCGGCTTCTTTACATTTATTAAACAGCTTATGAGCTCCGAAACACAACAAGGTTGTTAATAACAATAACTTTGGGTTGTTAAGTTTCGTAGTTCGTAAACAGTTGTATAAATGAAATGAATGGCGCCATAATTGAGGAAAGATGTAGATGTTTCGTAAATGGTTGTGAAGATGATTGATGGATAGTGGTCGTGGAGTAAAGTTAGTTTTTTTTCGTAACATCATTAAGCTTTTTCTTTCTGAACTATTTTATCAAGATTGTCTTGTGTCTCATTTATCACGTGGACCCGTGGTGGTGGTGGTGGTGGTGGTGGTGGTGGTGGTTGTGGTGGTGGTGGTGGTGGTGGTGGGGGGTGGTGGTGGTGGTGGGGGGGGGGTTGTGGTGGTGGTGGTGGTGGTGGTGGTGGTGGTGGTGGTGGTGGGGGGTGGTGGTGGTGGTGGGGGGGGGTTGTGGTGGTGGTGGTGGTAGGGGGGGGTGGTGGTGGGTGGTGGTGGTGGTGGGGGGGGGGTGGTGGTGGGTGGTGGTGGTGGGCGGTGGTGGTGGTGGTGGTGGTGGTGGTGGTGGTGGTGGTGGTGGTGGGGGGTGGTGGTGGGGGGGGGGGTGGGGTGGTGGGGGTTGTGGTGGTGGTGGTGGTGGGGGGGGGGGGGGGTGGCGGGTGGTGGTGGTGGTGGTGGGGGGGGGTGGTGGTGGGTGGTGGTGGTGGTGGTGGTTGTGGTGGTGGTGGTGGTGGGGGGGGGGTGGTGGTGGTGGGGTGGGGGGGAGGTGGTGGTGGTGGTGGTGGGGTTGATAATAGTGGTGGTTGTAGTGGTGGTGGAGTTGGTGGTTGTGGTGGTGGGGGGGTTGTGGTGGTGGTGGTGGTGGTGGTGGGGGGGTGGTGGTGGTGGGGGGGGTGGTGGTGGTGGTGGTGGTGGTGGTGGTGGTTGTGGTGGTGGTGGTGGTGGTGGGGGTTGTGGTGGTAGTGGTGGTGGGGGTTGTGGTGGTGGTGGTGGTGGTAGTGGTGGGGGTTGTGGTGGTGGTGGTGGTGGGGGTTGTGGTGGTGGTGGTGGTAAGAGGGGGTGGTGGTGGGGGGGGGGGGGGTGGTGGGGGGGTGGGGGGGGGTGGTTGTGGTGGTGGTTGTGGTGGTGGTGGTGGGGGTTGTGGTGGTGGTGGTGGTGGTGGTGGTGGTGGTGGGGGTTGTGGTGGTGGTGGTGGTGGTGGTAGGGGGGTGGTGGTGGGGGGGGTGGTGGTGGTGGTGGTTGTGGTGATGGTGATGGTGGTGATAGTGGTGGTGGTTGTGGTGGTTTTTCGTGGTGGTTGTGGTGGTGGTGGTGGTTGTGGTGGTTTTTCGTGGTGGTGGTGATTTTGGTGGTGGTTGTGGGAATGGTAATATTGGCTGTGGGTGGGGGAGGGGGGAGGCGATGATGGTGGTAGCTGGAATGGTGGTAATGGTAATGGTGGTTGAGGCAATAGTGGTGGCGGGGCAGATGATAATACCATTAGTAGTAACAGCAAGAGATGGGTAATATAAAAAAGACTCCTAAACAACAGCAGCTGTTACTTTTGTATAAATTACAAAAGCAAAAAATAAGAAACAGTTAACAATGCTAACTTGTTTTAGAACCATCATATCCTGAATTTATTAAAATCCACGAATAAAACTCCAGAAAAAAAAATCATTAATATACCCAATTACTCCAAAATCTAATCAAACACGCCATACAAATAAAACAAAAAAAAAAACTCACTAATGAAGTAAAGAAATTCTCATTCTTAACTTAATTTACAAATAAAACAAAGATGTGCCTAATTTCCTCACTAAATTATATATATTACTACACAATAAATAAACAAATCCTTTACCAATAAAATTTTTCATCTACCTTCTCCTAGTACTAATGTTACATAACCTGTACTGCCAATAGAACGTCGCATTTTTGACGTATATTCTCCCTACGGCCAAAAACTGACGTACTGCCTCGTTACCATCGTTGGTCACAGAACCAACGTTGTTGATGGGTGAGACACACGGCGACCTTGGTTCGAACCCCGGCGGGGTGTCCTAGTGTTGAAGTGATTCCATGCTTGGGGACCAATCAAGCTTTGCTCATTATATATATATATATATATATATATATATATATATATATATATATATATATATATATATATATATATATATATATATATATATATATATGTCGTACCAAGTAGCCAGAACGCACTTCTCAGCCTATTATGCAAGGCCCGATTTGCCTAATAAGCCAAGTTTTCATGAATTATTATATTTTCTCTAATTTTTTTCTTATGAACTGATAAAGCTACCCATTTCATTATGTATGAGGTCAATTTTTTTTTATTGGAGTTAAAATTAACCTAGATATATGGCTGAACCTAACCAACCCTACCTAACCTAACCTAACCTATCTTTATAGGTTAGGTTTGGTTAGGTAACCGAAAAAGTTAGGTTAGGTTAGGTTAGGTAGGTTAGGTAGTCGAAAAACAATTATATCATGAAAACTTGGCTTATTAGGCAAATCGGGCCTTGTATAGTAGGCTGAGAAGTGCGTTCTGGCTACTAGGTACGACATATATATATATGTCTATATATGTCTATATATATATATATATATATATATATATATATATATATATATATATATATATATATATATATATATATATATATATATATGTCGTACCTAGTAGCCAGAACGCACTTCTCAGCCTACTATGCAAGGCCCGATTTGCCTAGTAAGCCAAGTTTTCATGAATTAATGTTTTTTCGACTACCTAACCTACCTAACCTAACCTAACTTTTTCGGCTACCTAACCTAATATATTCAATCGATACCTCAAGGATTCGAACCTAGTCCGCGCCTGAGTAGAAACAATATAATAATAAAAATAAGAAATTTATATAAGCATTACAAATTATTATGATTAAAAGAAAAGATTCAGGCGAGGGAGACTCAACAATCACGAAAAGATGACTATAAATTTTGTTCCCCCGTAAATAATTCCAACAAATTACATACCGTTGATACAAAAAAAATATATATATAAATATTTTTGCCACTGAGGGGAGTGGCGAGTCTCAGTTTTTCAACTCTCTTCGAAAATTGGAACTCATTCCGTGCACACAGCAAGCTGAGTATAGATTCACTCACAGTGAGGGGGTGAGTAAGCTCTAATGCTCTCTCTTCCTCTCTCTCTCTCTCTCTCTCTCTCTCTCTCTCTCTCTCTCTCTCTCTCTCTCTCTCTCTCTCTCTCTCTCTCACTCTCTCACTCTCTCTCTCTCGCATTGAAAAGATTCAGTCACTCTCCTTCACGTATTGAAAAGATTCAGTCTCTCTCTCTCTCTCTCTCTCTCTCTCTCTCTCTCTCTCTCTCTCTCTCTCTCTCTCTCTCGTATTTAAACATTCAGTCTCCCTCTCTCCCTCTCGTATTGAAAAGATTCTGTCTCTATCTCTCTCTCTCTCTCTCTTGGTGATGGGAGCCCGGGGAGTTAGTTACCAAGGCCCTGTATTGACTTGCACTCACATCCGATTACGTCAAAGGAAAAGAGAAAGGGAATAGGAAAATGAGGTTACTGATCCAACACTTTGGTTGTGGTTGTTGGTGTGGTTGTTGGTGCGATTTGCGGTGTGTCTAACCTTCGCTTGAAACAATCAATTTACTTTACGGTGCTCGTATATTTCTTCCTTGCCACCTGCTTCTTTCTATTTCATATTTCTCGCTCCCTTCCCTATTACTACTATTACCCCTATTCTTCTTCCCAATCCCCCCTTTTTCCCTTTTTTCATACTAAAGTATAAGTCCAAACTTATACAGAATATCTACCCTAACATCTCACCCCTTCAATAATCTAGACAAAATCTAACCACTGCTTAAAATATATATATACACATCTCTCGCAGCTCTGATCACATTCTCCGCGTCCTTACTGCGTGTGTGTGTGTAGGTGTGTAATTCACACACACCTGCTAAGACATACATGCTTCGCCTCAGCTCAACACTGACCTCCCTCCCCCTGATCGGGGTCACTGGTCTAACCTGTCTACCACCTATGTAGGTCCCAAGATGGCTCCTACCCCTCCACCTAGTTTAGACCTATTGTCTTATGTATGACCCTCTGTCCTGCGTGACAGTGAATACCAGCATTATCCTCACTTTAATAAGACTATCAAAATCCTCAGATTAGGCAAAATTGTAATTACATTTTGTCAATAAAGATGTTAATAATAATAATCTTACATGCTTTACTATTTCTTCTTACTTTTCCTTCTTACGCTCTCTATTTACTGATCCTTCAACCTGCCTCTTCTCCATTCGTCTTTTCCATACCCAATTCTCCCTTGATTTTGCGATTTCTCTACTCCGTCTGTTTGTCTAGTTCCTTCTTCAATACCTATTCTTCTATTCCCCTTTTCTCCTCCATCCCATGCTCCTGCATCCCATTTCCCGGTCTATTCGTCTCCCTCTCTTCCTATCCCTTACACCACTTCTCTTTTTGATATTCCCTCATTCCCCATTTCTTTGGGAGATGAGGGAATATTGCAGAATCATCCCTCCATCCCTCTCCCATCCCAACCTATCCACCTAGGGGCCTGACTTCCCGAGATTCAAGCCTAATACCCAAGGAGCTATGAATACCAATATATTGCAATGCACAAGAGGGTTCCCGATGCTGCCTGGATGATTGGCTCAAGAAAGCCTCTCACCTCTTTTCTACCTTCCAGGGGGCTTGGTTCGAAGCCCCAGCGAGCCCTAGAGCGTGTAAGGGGAGAGAATAGGTGGTTTGGGATGGGAGGGCGAAACAGCAGACGGAGAGGGGGGGGGGGGGAGAGAGAGAGAGAGAGAGAGAGAGAGAGAGAGAGAGAGAGAGAGAGAGAGAGAGAGAGAGAGAGAGAGAGAGACACACAGACAGACAGACAGACAGACAGACAGACAGACAGACAGACAGACAGACAGAGCGAGAGTGCCTGAATCTTTTCAATAAGATAATAATATACACACCACCTCATTCATCTCATCTTCGGTGAAATTCACATTTCAGGTTTCACCCTCAATATTTTCACACCAGCGCACCTCATCACATAGAATTCCAAACGTCAATTTCATATCATAACTCCATCCCCCACCCCCCCTTCCCACTCTCCTTCACAAATATTCCTATCTCGTTCTCACAATCCGGATCATCACAGATTTCATATCCGGATTCTCAGGTATTCCTGCATTATTTTTTTTCCCCGTTCGTCGTGATTTCTTACTTTACTGAAGGGAGTTACGATGGCGTATCTTTGCGTGATGATTCTCTACGCATCTACGCTGCGTTGTTGATCCGTGCGGTTGGCGTATGGTTGCGTAGTTGTGAAGTAGAGAGAGTGTTGGCGGGAGAGACTTTCAATGGCGTCAACAGGCGCGGTGCTATCGGAATAGACTTTCCTTTGCGTCAAAAGGTACCTTGCTATTATAAGCAGGAGAGGATTTCAGTTTCGTCAATAGGTACTGTATCAACACCGACAGGTACTGTATCAACGCCAACAGGTACTGTATCAATGTTAATAGGTACTGTATCAACGCCAATAGGTACTGTATCGACGTCAATAGGTACTGTATCAACGCCTATAGGTACTGTATCGACGTCAATAGGTACTGTATCAACGCCAATAGGTACTGTATTAACGCCAATAGGTACTGTATTTGTGAGAGAGAGACTCTCCACTGCTTAAGCAGATGCTGCTTTAATGGGAGAAGCTGGTACTCGGCCCACCAGTCTATTTACAACCAGTTTCCCAATTACTGTTGGGTGAAAAGGAGCGAACAGTTAAAGATTGGCGCTGGCCAGGACTCGAACCCATACCAAATCGCTCGCGAATTGTCGGGCGAGTGTGTTACCACTGAACCACTGAACCTAGTTCTAGAGACTTGCTAACATTACGAGAAGAAATTTCACGGCTCTTGTGTAAAGTTACAGGCAGATAATTAGGAACTAGAGAGGAGAAACGCAGAAGTGAAAGAAGCAGATGAAAAAAATGAAAGAAGCAGAGGAAAAAATGAAAGAAGCAGAGGAAAAAGTAGGAACTGGAGAGAAGAAACGCAGAAGAAAGTGAAAGAAGCAGAAGAAAAAATTAAAGAAGCAGAGAAAAAAATGAAAGAAGCAGAGGAAAAAAAGTAAGAACTGGAGAGAAGAAACGCAGAAGAAAGTGAAAGAAGCAGTGGAAAAAATGAAAGAAGCAGAGGAAAACATGAAAGAAGCAAAGGAAAAAATGAAAGAAGCAGAGGAAAAAATGAAAGAAGCAGAGGAAAAAATGAAAGAAGCAGAGGAAAAAATGAAAGAAGCAGAGGAAAAAATTAAAGAAGCAGAGGAAAAAAAGTAAGAACTGGAGAGAAGAAACGCAGAAGAAAATGAAAGAAGCAGATGAAAAAAATGAAAGAAGCAGAGGAAAAAATGAAAGAAGCAGAGGAAAAAATGAAAGAAGCAGAGAAAAAAAAAAGGCAATCTGTCTTAGTGACTTGCCTTCGCCATGCCAATCACCTTCAAAACAGGGATTATTTTCCTTCGTGGTATAGACCTCCCTGTGGCTTACCTCAATAGGCTGACCACTGCCTTTCCTCAACCCTTTACCTCAATATTTCTTTACCCCCTACCTCACTACCTTGCCCTAAACACCTTCCCCCCTCCTCCCCCCCCCCTGGCGTTCACACCAAAATCGCCAGCTTCTAAAAGGATCAATAATGCTTTAAGGGAACAATTATGCATTCTTCGGAGCTCTTCCTCAACTAAACTTCTAATACAACCATAATACAACCATAATACATCCATTTATCTTCATAACAAAAGTTGAAGATGGTGTTGTCCGTCGCTTAAGGAAGCACAAGTCTAGATGCGAAAGTTATTTTTTTATTTCAAGACGTTTCGTAGCAGTTTTTTATTGAGAGAGCCCTTTAAACCCTTTTACATTTTATTATTATTACCATTAACATTAAACATTAAATATTAAACATTAAACATTAAACAGAACATTAAACCCTTTTTGGTATAATGTTCACAAAATTGTTAAAAAAAATCAATATTTTTTCCGTTACTGTGGGTGAAAAGTTTAGGAATCCATTAATTTGTTGTTATAGATTCAGCTACTAGGAACAAGTTCCAAGTAGCACGGGCTATGGTGAGCCCGTAATATTAAGTTGGGGCTTACACACGTGGTGCAATATTGACAGGATCTTTAGTGTTGTTATTGGTTGGTTTACTTGATTACATTCCTATTTCGCTATTTCGTGGAGTAATTTTTTTAATTTTTGCAGCCCTAGAAGGGAAAGGGAGGATGAGAGAGAGAGAGAGAGAAAGGAAGAAATGTTGAATGAAGGTTAAGAGAAAGTATAGAGGGAGACAGGTAAATGGACAAGCAGAGGGAAAGACAAACAGGCAAGCAGGAGCTGGCAGCAGACAGGCAGGTAGGTAGAAGCTAACAGACAGGCAGGTAGAAGTTGACAGACAGGCAGGTAGAAGTTGACAGACAGGCAGGTAGGTAGAAGTTGACAGACAGGCAGGTAGGTAGAAGTTGACAGACAGGCAGGTAGGTAGAAGCTAACAGACAGACAAGCAGGTAGGTAGAAGCTAACAGACAGGCAGGTAGGTAGAAGCTAACAGACAGGCAGGTAGAAGTTGACAGACAGGCAGGTAGGTAGAAGCTAACAGACAGGTAGGTAGGTAGGTAGGTAGGTAGAAGCTAACAGACAGGCAGGTAGGTAGAAGCTAACAGACAGGCAGGTAGAAGTTGACAGACAGGCAGGTAGGTAGAAGCTAACAGACAGGTAGGTAAGTAGGTAGGTAGAAGCTAACAGACAGGCAGGTAGAAGTTGACAGACAGGCAGGTAGGTAGAAGCTAACAGACAGGCAGGTAGAAGTTGACAGACAGGCAGGTAGGTAGAAGCTAACAGACAGGCAGGTAAGTAGAAGCTAACAGACAGGCAGGTAGAAGTTGACAGACAGGCAGGTAGGTAGAAGCTAACAGACAGGCAGGTAGAAGTTGACAGACAAGCAGGTAGGTAGAAGCTCGCAGACAGACAGGCTGGTAGGTAGAAACTGACAGACAGACAGGTAGGTAGAAGCTGACAGACAGACAGACAGGTAGGTAGAAGCTGACAGACAGACAGACAGGTAGGTAGAATCTGACAGACTCACAAGCAGGTAGCAGTTGGCAGCAGACAGCAAGGGGAAAAAGCAGAGACAGACAAACGCTGTTGACACACATTTAGAACTAGTTAAAACAAGATCAAACCTCCCCAATCAGCTCAGAACTGGTGGAAAGTAAAAAAAAAATATTCCCAATAAGCTGTAAATGAAACTGTACAAACTCGATTCTTGAACAAATTGGAGACAAGAGTAGTTAAGAGAAATGATAAGAGCCCAATAGGTTCAGGAACCTATATACACCAGTTGATTGAGAGTCGCGAGGCGGCACCAAACAGCTGAAGTTCAACCCTCCCCCCCTCCCCCCTAGCAAGCACAACTGCCGATTCTAATCCCAATCCAATCAGAAGTTATCAGTCCACTGTTGTATACTGTACTTATGTCCCCCAATCTCCATAGAAGCAGCATTACCGACAACCAATCAGAAGTCATAACAATCAGAAGTCATAACAATCTAACAACCTCAAAATCCAATGAAAAATTAGGTATTTTCCACCATAGATGGAAAAGGCAGTAGCCCAATCAGTTCTCTAATCTTCCTCGTAAGGAAGGGTATCACTGCCCTAGTGTAGTCGGATTGAAGTATCTGTAAGCAATCGGAGGGGGACTTAATCGCATGGAATCAATCAAGCTCTATCTAATCAGGGCTGAATCATCCCGAATCAGAGAGAGGGAGGGGGGAGGGAGGATCCACGGCCGAGCCCAGGTATAGGTGGAGTTGAATTAGAGGCCAAGTAAGGGCATTGATATTGTCTGAAACTTGTTTGTGGTTCTTCTTTATGTCTTAATGTATTCAAGTTTCCTTTCTCGGTCACATGGATTATAATATGAGTTAATATGATTATCTCTCTCTCTCTCTCTTTTTCTCTCTCTTTCTGTCTCTTTCTTTCTGTCTCTCTCTCTTTGTCTCTCTCTCTACACACGAGTATATATATATATATATATATATATATATATATATATATATATATATATATATATATATATATATATATATATAAAACACCTCTGGTGCAATTGTAGGGACCCATGGCCTCGGAGAAGAAAATAAAGAGTACTCAGAGAAGACTTTGTGAATCCACACTGAACACTTGATATTTTCTTCTCCTACCACCCCTATTCATATATATATATATATATATATATATATATATATATATATATATATATATATATATATATATATATATATATATATATATATATATATAAAAGTTTGTGAGGGTACCACCTCTGGTGCCAATGTGGGGACCCATAGCCTCGGAGAAGAAAATAAAAAGTATTCAGAGGAGACCTTGTGGTTTCTCACTGAACACTAATATTATCTTCTCCTATATATTATATATATATATGTCGTACCTAGTAGCGAGAACACACTTCTCAGCCTACTATGCAAGGCCCAATTTGCCTAATAAGCCAAGTTTTCATGAAATAATGCTTTTTCGACTACCTAACCTACCTAACCTAACCTAACCTAACTTTTTCGGCTACCTAACCTAACCTAATCTATAAAGATAGGTTAGGTTAGGTTAGGTAGGGTTGGTTAGGTTCGGCCATATATCTACGTTAATTTTACCTCCAATAAAATAAAATTGACCTCATACATAATGAAATGGGTAGCTTTATCATTTCATAAGAAAAAAATTAGAGAAAACATATTAATTCAGGAAAACTTGGCTTATTAAGCAAATTGGGCCTTGCATAGTAGGCTGAGAAGTGCATTCTGGCTACTAGGTACGACATTATATATATATATATATATATATATATATATATATATATATATATATATATATATATATATATATATATATATATATATATATATATATATATGTGTATATCACGAAAATAAACACGTGATTAAGAATGTGACAATGTCAGACCACGGAGGAAAAATGAAACAGGAAATTTCCTTAAGTACTTTCGTATATTAAATACATCTTCAGAAGGTCATTTTACAGATCGAGTGATGGGTATAAATAGGCAGGAAGGAGTGGTGAAGTAAGGTGAGGTACAATACTTGGACAACGCAGAAGGCCCATTGGCCCATCAGATGCACCCAATTGGCACATCCGATGTAGCACAATGGCCCATCCGATACAGCAGACATACAAGCATAATATATAGGTAATTATAACATAAAGAAGTAAATATATACAATAAATTAGTGAGACAAATGTTTTTCAATGATTCTACTTAAATCGCCCTTTAGCTGATCTATTAGAAATGGATCTAAGTTATATAGACCACTGCTAATATTCAAATTACTTTCTTTGGTGATCTGTATCAAAGCAGATTCAATTATGTTTCTGTTATAGGTGCTTTTACAATTTGTTATTGAAGAAGCACTCTCCCAATCAATTTGGTGAGCTTTTTCTGACAAATTTGTCATATTTGTCAGAAAAAGCTCACCAAATTGATTGGGAGAGTGCTTCTTCAATAACAAATTGTAAAAGCACCTATAACAGAAACATAATTGAATCTGCTTTGATACAGATCACCAAAGAAAGTAATTTGAATATTAGCAGTGGTCTATATAACTTAGATCCATTTCTAATAGATCAGCTAAAGGGCGATTTAAGTAGAATCATTGAAAAACATTTGTCTCACTAATTTATTGTATATATTTACTTCTTTATGTTATAATTACCTATATATTATGCTTGTATGTCTGCTGTATCGGATGGGCCATTGTGCTACATCGGATGTGCCAATTGGGTGCATCTGATGGGCCAATGGGCCTTCTGCGTTGTCCAAGTATTGTACCTCACCTTACTTCACCACTCCTTCCTGCCTATTTATACCCATCACTCGATCTGTAAAATGACCTTCTGAAGATGTATTTAATATACGAAAGTACTTAAGGAAATTTCCTGTTTCATTTTTCCTCCGTGGTCTGACATTGTCATATATATATATATATATATATATTTATATATATATATTTATATATATATATATATATATATATATATATATATATATATATATATATATATATATATACTCTTAAAAAAATTTGTTTTTCCAAATGTTTATAGATATTGAATGTCTCTCATATTACCTCCAATCCATTTCCATGTTCCTATCTTCACCTCCCTCACAATAGGCCTATTCCCCTTACCATACCGAGGGAGCTACACATTGGTTCTCTACGTCGCTCTCTGTCCAATTCCGGAAGATTACTTGCAAGACCTTACGAGCACTTATACTAAGTGTAGTTCTTCCTGCTTCCTTTTATCTTAGTCTCTCCTTCACGTACCCTCTTCTTTGGCTATTTCTGTTTCCATCTGTCTGATTTGCTCTATTTCTTGTCTTTCTAATAACAAACCTAATTACTTCCGCTCAATCTTCTGATACAATAGGTGCTCCTCCCTTCCTACTTCCTCTACAGTCAAACACAGGAGTGACAAGGTGAAATATATACCTAGTAGCCAGAACTCACTTCTCAGCCTACTATTCAAGGCCCGATTTGCCTAATAAGCCAAGTTTTCCTGAATTAATATATTTACTATAATTTTTTTCTTATGAAATGATAAAGCAACCCTTTTCTCTATGTATGAGGTCAATTTTTTTTTATTGGAGTTAAAATTAACGTAGATATATGGCCGAACCTAACCTAACCTAACCTATATTTATAGGTAAGGTTAGGTTAGGTAGCCAAAAAAAGCTAGGTTAGGTTAGGTTAGGTAGACGAAAAAACATTAATTCATGAAAACTTGGCTTAATAGGCAAATCGGGCCTTGAATAGTAGGCTGAGAAGTGCGTTCTGGCTATTAGGTACGACATATATATATATATATATATATATATATATATATATATATATATATATATATATATATATATATATATATATATATATATATATATATATATATATATATAGTACAATTCGAATCCATTGTTTTAATAATACTCTTATTACACAAATCAAGTTTTTACAGCTTATTTCGCATTTGTCGAGTCTTGAACCCCGATTGCAAGAAAGAAACAATCAAGTTATACAAGTTATACAGGTTATACATGATTATATACAAACCAACAGCCCCCCCCCTCCCCCCCCCCCCCTCCTCCTCCATGTGAGGAAAGTCCTGTTTACACTCAATTATTTTTAACTCATATTTCTGAAGCTTTACTTTAAATTGCTCTACTTTGCATATTATTCCAATCTCCTACAGTTCTAATGCCAAGCCAATGCTCAATACACTCTCTCTCTCTCTCTCAACAGCAAATTTATTCAATTCAAATACAATTCTCCGATGCTTTCAACGCGTTTACCGTCCTCTGCGGGGAATCGAACCTGGGACTTTCATCAGTTAGACGATAATACTCCCAACTTTTCTCAATTCTGAGAAACATCGAGTTGATGGATGACTGCACTGGAGATATAACTTCTCGCTTGTAAAAACAAAAAAAGGGGGGGAGGGGGGAGGGGAGGGAGGGGAGGGGGGATGGGGGAGGGAAGAAACGCAGTGGAATTGAATAGGTTAAATATGGACATTTCTGCAACGAAACTTTCATCTCTCTCTCTCTCTCTCTCTCTCTCTCTCTCTCTCTCTCTCTCTCTCTCTCTCTCTCTCTCTCTCTCTCTCTCTCAATCTGTCTTTTTTAGTTTTCCATCCACACCTGAAGCCAAAGTCAAAGACACAGAAGCATCAGCATAAGTGCTCAAAGGCAAAGAAATGAATAAAATCATCATCTTACATATAGAGCAATAACAACAAAGCTACAGGGACACAGACACAAGCAATCAGTAAAGATTAAGACAGAAACAGACACACACAAAATCCCTCACACAAACACGGGTTTGACAAGGTGAAAATAGAGGAAATTACAATATCAATAGAACAAGGGGTCACGGATGGAAGTTTGAGAATCTGATGTGTCATAGAGATGTTAGAAAACTTTTCTTTTAGCGTGAGGTGTAGTGAGTAAATGATATGACCTAAAGAGCAGATTGCAGAGGCCTATAATTCCATGTATAACTTTAAGACCAGGTATGATAAGGTAATAAGCCTGGAGTCATTGCAATTGACAATCAATGGCTCGAAATGGTGGAGTCCAAGAGATAGAGCTCCATCCTGCAGGCACAAATAGGCGAGTACAAAGCGGTGAATACACACACACACACACACACACGCACACACACACACACACACACACACACACACACACACACACGCACACACACACACACACACACACACACACACACACACACACACACACACACACAGAGGAAATTCAAACCCAATATCGCTACGAAATACAAAAATTCAACCACAGACATGACAAGGTGAATACCATCAGACTTAAGAACATAAGAACATAAGAACAAAGGTAACTGCAGAAAGCCTATTGGCCCATACGAGGCAACTCCTATCTATAACCACCCAATCCCACTCTATAACCACCCAATCCCACTCTATAACCACCCAATCCCACTCTATAGAGACTTCCGCTCTCTCAAAAAGGCCCCGGAACCTCTACGTAAACATTACCTTTATACACCATCTATACATTTAAGGTAAGGGAAAGTGGGTTAAAGGACATTAAGGAAAAAATGGTGATACTAAGGGGTAAAGGGTAAATGGAGTCTGAATAATGGACGAAGGATATTGGTGATATTGGATAAGATTGCGCTAGAATTGTTTTGAATCAAGATCAATAATTTAATAAATTTTGAAGATATTGTGACAAACGATGAAATCGAGGAGTCATGAGTTTAATCGGTTTATAGATTAATTGATTTAACTTTATTCATAATTGATTTAGAACAATCATTGCAGATGGAATTAGGAAGTGGAAATCGTTACATCTGATTGGTTCTACTGGACGTGGTGTTCTGATGGGTACTGTAGAATGTGGTGATCTGATGGGTACTGTAGAATGTGGTGATCTGATGATACTAATCTGTTTGATGTGGATCAAACAGTATACCTACAAGTTTGGGGAATCGTTAATGTGGAATAATAACTAAAATGCGAGGCCCCAGGAGCTGAATCTCGACCTCATCAAGCACACTAGAAGTGTAAGTAAGAACTTCTCTCTCTCTCTCTCTCTCTCTCTCTCTCTCTCTCTCTCTCTCTCTCTCTCTCTCTCTCTCTCTCTCTCTCTCTCTCTCTCTCCTAACCTTACTCTCTTTCTCTCACTTTCAGTCTTATTCGACATGTTACAAACTCACTTTCCATCGCTCTCTCTCTCTCTCTCTCTCTCTCTCTCATCTCCTTCACATGCTTCATTTTCTCCCACTCCCTCTTCCTCCAGTACTCCCAATACAACCCTCCCTCCATCACACTCTCACTACCTTGCTATCTCTCCCTCCCACCTCCTAATATTCCTTCCCCTCCCCCCTTCCATCTTTCTCCCCCCAATCAAAACCTCCCTCCAATATATCTTAGAACCAACCCACCCTTATTAAAACACTTCCATCCCATCCCTCTCTCTCTCTGTCTCTCTCTCTCTCTCTCTCTCTCTCTCTCTCTCTCTCTCTGTCTCTCTCTCTCTCTCTCTCTCTCTCTCTCTCTCTCTCTCTCTCTCTCTCTCTCTCTCTCTCTCTCTCTCTCACAGCTTCAACAAGCACGGCCAGTGAGTCAGGATGACGGATTCCAATACTTTGTCACTGTCTTAGAGATCCTCCTTAAGGGAGTTCCATGCTGAGTCACTTGCGGAATCCAAGCCTAAATACATATCACTATTCCACCTCCTCTTCCTCTCTTCCTAATTATTCTCCTCTTTCTCTTAAACTCTCTTCTCCAATTGCCCTTTTACGGTTGTCTTTAATAATTTGTACATTTCCTTCTTTCCTGTAATTGCAATAATTAAAATAATAATAATAATAATTGGGTTTAATAATACTATTTCTGTATTTCAAGCTTTTACCTACTCTAATGTATTTTTTTTGTATTTTGTATTTATTTCCAGATTGTTGTATCAAAGGCAGCTATGATGAGAGGGCTATGATGAGAGGGCTATGATGAGAGGGCTATGATGAGAGGGCTATGATGAGAGGGCTATGATGAGAGGGCTATGATGAGAGGGCTATGATGAGAGGGCTATGATGAGAGGGCTATGATGAGAGGGCTATGATGAGAGGGCTATGATGAGAGGGCTATGATGAGAGGGCTGAGATGAGAGGGCTGTGATGAGAGGGCTGTGATGAGAGGGCTGTGATGAGAGGGCTGTGATGAGAGGGCTATGATGAGAGGGCTATGATGAGAGGGCTATGATGAGAGGGCTATGATGAGAGGGCTATGATGAGAGGGCTGTGATGAGAGGGCTATGATGAGAGGGCTATGATGAGAGGGCTGTGATGAGAGGGCTGTGATGAGAGGGCTATGATGAGAGGGCTATGATGAGAGGGCTATGATGAGAGGGCTATGATGAGAGGGCTGTGGAGAGTCACGCTGATAACGAGAGACGTAGAAGAAACAAAAGGAAAACATAGGAGGAAGAGAAGTAGCAGCAGTGGTACCAGCAATAGTAGCAGTAGCAGCAGTATCAGCAGCAGCAGCAGCAGTACCAACAGCAGCAGCAGCAGTACCAGCAGCAGCAGCAGCAGCAGCAGTACCAGCAGCAGCAGCAGCAGTACCAGCAGCAGCAGCAGCAGTACCAACAGCAGCAGCAGCAGTACCAGCAGCAGCAGCAGCAGTACCAACAGCAGTAGCAGCAGTACCAGCAGCAGCAGCAGCAGTACCAACAGCAGCAGCAGCAGTACCAGCAGCAGCAGCAGCAGTACCAACAGCAGCAGCAGCAGTACCAGCAGCAGCAGCAGCAGTACCAACAGCAGCAGTACCAACAGCAGCAGCAGCAGTACCAGCAGCAGCAGCAGCAGTACCAACAGCAGCAGCAGCAGTACCAGCAGCAGCAGCAGTACCAGCAGCAGCAGCAGCAGTACCAACAGCAGCAGCAGCAGTACCAGCAGCAGCAGCAGCAGTACCAACAGCAGCAGCAGCAGTACCAGCAGCAGCAGCAGCAGTACCAACAGCAGCAGCAGCAGCACCAGCAGCAGCAGCAGCAGTACCAACAGCAGCAGTACCAACAGCAGCAGCAGCAGCAGTACCAGCAGCAGCAGCAGCAGTACCAACAGCAGCAGCAGCAGTACCAGCAGCAGCAGCAGCAGTACCAGCAGCAGCAGCAGCAGTACCAACAGCAGCAGCAGCAGTACCAGCAGCAGCAGCAGCAGTACCAACAGCAGCAGCAGCAGTACCAGCAGCAGCAGCAGCAGTACCAACAGCAGCAGTACCAACAGCAGCAGCAGCAGCAGTACCAGCAGCAGTACCAGCAGCAGCAGCAGCAGCAGTACCAGCAGCAGCAGCAGTACCAACAGCAGGAGCAGTACCAACAGCAGCAGCAGCAGTACCAGCAGCAGCAGCAGCAGCAGTACCAGCAGCAGCAGCAGCAGTACCAACAGCAGCAGCAGCAGCAGTACCAGCAGCAGCAGCAGTACCAACAGCAGCAGCAGCAGCAGCAGTACCAACAGCAGCAGCAGCAGTATCAACAGCAGCAGCAGCAGTACCAACAGCAGCAGCAGTCCCAACAGCAGCAGCAGCAGTACCAACAGCAGCAGCAGCAGTACCAACAGCAGCAGCAGCAGTACCAACAGCAGCAGCAGCAGTACCAACAGCAGCAGCAGCAGCAGTACCAACAGCAGTACCAACAGCAGCAGCAGCAGTACCAACAGCAGCAGTAACAGCAGCAGCAGCAGTACCAACAGCAGCAGTAACAGCAGCAGCAGCAGTACCAACAGCAGCAGTAACAGCAGCAGCAGCAGTACCAACAGCAGCAGTAACAGCAGCAGCAGCAGTACCAACAGCAGCAGTAACAGCAGCAGCAGCAGTACCAACAGCAGCAGCAGCAGCAGTACCAACAGCAGCAGCAGCAGCATTACCAGCAGCAGCAGCAGCAGTACCAACAGCAGCAGCAGCAGTACCAACAGCAGCAGCAGTACCAACAGCAGCAGCAGCAGTACCAACAGCAGCAGCAGCAGTACCAACAGCAGCAGCAGCAGCAGTACCAACAGCAGCAGCAGCAGTACCAACAGCAGCAGTAACAGCAGCAGCAGCAGTACCAACAGCAGGAGTAACAGCAGCAGCAGCAGTACCAACAGCAGCAGCAGCAGCAGTACCAACAGCAGCAGCAGCAGCATTACCAGCAGCAGCAGCAGCAGTACCAACAGCAGCAGCAGCAGTACCAACAGCAGCAGCAGTACCAACAGCAGCAGCAGCAGTACCAACAGCAGCAGCAGCAGTACCAACAGCAGCAGCAGCAGCAGTACCAACAGCAGCAGCAGCAGTACCAACAGCAGCAGCAGTACCAACAACAGCAGCAGCAGTACCAACAGCAGCAGCAGCAGCAGTACCAACAGCAGCAGCAGCAGTACCAACAGCAGCAGCAGCAGCAGTACCAACAGCAGCAGTAACAGCAGCAGTACCAACAGCGGCAGTAACAGCAGCAGTACCAACAGCAGCAGTAACAGCAGCAGCAGCAGCAGTAACAGCACAACAATCAGCATGAAAGGGAAAGTGTAAAACTTTCTTAATCTGGTAAAAGTTGCGTGAACAAGTTTGTTCTGAAGGTGGAGTGCATGAACAGAAGAACATAACACAAAGGGTTCTGCAGAGGCTAATTAGAACATTAAGCGAGACATCTCCCTTATACCTGTCACCGGCTACGTCTTTAACTGTTTGAAAACAACGGTAATAACTTTCTGTAACAGGATACGAAAACTAGACTGAAGTTTCTTTTATGAGAGAGAGAGAGAGAGAGAGAGAGAGAGAGAGAGAGAGAGAGAGAGAGAGAGAGAGAGAGAGAGAGAGAGAGAGAGAGAGAGAGAGAGAGAGAGAACGAA
Organism: Procambarus clarkii; assembly: GCF_040958095.1. Taxonomy (NCBI): domain Eukaryota; kingdom Metazoa; phylum Arthropoda; class Malacostraca; order Decapoda; family Cambaridae; genus Procambarus; species Procambarus clarkii. The sequence continues at coordinate 11,669,579 of NC_091236.1, forward strand.
TGAGAGAATATGGAGTAAAATACATAATTAAAGATCTATACCAGGATATTTGTTGAAAAAAAATCGCTGGACCGATGAAATCAATGAAATCACACACACACACACATACATACATACATACATACATACATACATACATACATACATACATACATACATACATACATATATTTCTTGTTCAACCTGCTTGCCTACCACCACCCTTAACCTCTTGCTGATCTTAGTTACTGCGCTATTTGTGCTTTTCCCACTGACTAAACCTCATCTGGGATTTCCACACACACACACACACACACACACACACACACACACACTCTCTCTTCTCCCTCTCTTCCGGCTGCGTTTCTCTTAATTTTCCACTTAATAAAAGTCCTGGGTAGACCATACCTGTCTAGGGGGTTTCGAAAGCTATCAGGTCGTTTACCAAAGCGGTTCAGGTGTAATACCAAACAGGGTCTAGAATCCACAGCAATCGATCATACAGGAAATCAATATCATTTTGACTATAAGAAGGAAGTGGTTTAAAGCTGAGATAACCTAGCACTCCTCATAAAGTCATTGGAACTTTTACTATTTTCCAAGCACTCAAAATCCCACCTGCAACTCTAAAACCACAGGATTTAAAAAAAAAAAGACTTGTCAAGCCTCTAGCTTGACAAGTCAGGCTTACACTCGCCTCTAGCTTGACAAGTCAGGCTTACACTCGCCTCTAGCTTGACAAGTCAGGCTTACACTCGCCTCTAGCTTGACAAGTCTGGCTTACACTCGCCTCTAGCTTGACAAGTCAGGCTTACACTCGCCTCTAGCTTGACAAGTCAGGCTTACACTCGCCTCTAGCTTGACAAGTCAGGCTTACACTCGCCTCTAGCTTGACAAGTCAGGCTTACACTCGCCTCTAGCTTGACAAGTCAGGCTTACACTCGCCTCTAGCTTGACAAGTCAGGCTTACACTCGCCTCTAGCTTGACAAGTCAGGCTTACACTCGCCTCTAGCTTGACAAGTCAGGCTTACACTCGCCTCTAGCTTGACAAGTCAGGCTTACACTCGCCTCTAGCTTGACAAGTCAGGCTTACACTCGCCTCTAGCTTGACAAGTCAGGCTTACAGTAAATCCCTCTTTCAACCTGTTTACTCAGCGGAGTAAATAATCCACCAGACACACAAATCTCCCAAAAGGATTTATCCCTCAATGCTATTTTCAGGATAGGGCTTCTACACACTGGTGTAATCGCTGGTAAAGCCTCGGCAACCGTTGTATAGCTGTCAGAAACAATTCACGTGATCGTAACGAGCTACGAACTATCTATTAAGAGTCCAAGAAGCATTCATTGAGTAAATAAAGGAGCCTAGCCTCTAACGTCTTACACTTTGTGTAAACAGAAAATGGGGGACAAGTTGCTGGAGGTAGTGGTGATAATTCCTTGTAATTGGGACATTTGCCAATTCAATTACAAGTTTTCAATTGGGTTGGCAATTAACGACAACCCAATTACGGCATTGGGTTGCCGTAAACCCAATGAATATGATGAATTCACCATATTCAGCAATGGTGAATATGGTATTCACCATACCAAAGGTTACTGTCCCCCTCCTTCCACTACCCACTACTGATCACAGGAGAATGTGGTCCACTACCCTTTACAGAACTGGTATAGGATCCAGTACTACTCACAGAAAGGATTTGGATCCTACTGTCACTCACAGGATTGGTATAGGGTTCACTACAACATATAGGATAAGTGAAAGGGGGTCTATACTACCCATCACACAATAGGTGCTGAGTTCCTGCTACTCACTGGATGGGTAAAGCGTGAATAACCTGACAGGAAGTTGGTTTTCAGAGTTCCATAAAATCCACAGGATGAATATGGGAGTCCGCACCACTCACAGGATGGATATGAGGGTCCATTACCCCTCATAGGATGGATATGAGGGTCCATTACCACTCACAGGATGGATATGAGGGTCCATTACCCCTCATAGGATGGATATGAGGGTCCATTACCCCTCATAGGATGGATATGAGGGTCCATTACCACTCACAGGATGAGTGTGGAATCCACCAGCACTCACTCGATCTTTCGTTCCTTCTATTTCCTCCTTTCTGACTCCTATTCTCCATCTGTTCCTCTCCCCCGATTCCTCTACTCTCGGCAGAGGTATCTGGTCCCATACATCAAAACTGCTGTCCGCGACTTTCTATGGGGGAAGACGAAGAGGCTGTTATCAATGTTGTGCTGGAACACTCTCTCTCTCTCTCTCTCTCTCTCTCTCTCTCTCTCTCTCTCTCTCTCTCTCTCTCTCTCTCTCTCTCTCTCTCTCTCTCTCTCTCTCTCTTTCTCACAAACAATAACAATTTACAAGCGTTCGCTTCCCAGGAGGTTATCTTGAGGTTATCTGGAGATGATTTCGGGGCTTTAGTGTCCCCGCGGCCCGGTCCTCGACCAGACCTCCACCCCCCCAGGAAGCAGCCCGTAACAGCTGACTAACACACAAGGTCTTAAATAAGTTAAAAACTAATTAGTACTTTACAATCTAGTATGAACGTGACACATGTCTGTTGCCCTGCGGATTAGCTAAGCTCCAATCCCCTCCTCTCTCTCAACTAATAGGTCGCCTTTTTTACGTAATAACCAATGTTTAGAAATCCAACTTAAGAAAATCTCACGAATCGATAAGTTGGGATTGTTGCTTAGGGGGGAGGGGGGAGGGGGGGTTCTGGTTAGGTTAAAAGGTTATATTTTTAACGGAGTAGCTAATCGAAAAACCTCTGAGACACTCTGGAGGTCATATGCCACTCCGTAAAGAATACGACTGTTTTGACTAATCAAGGGGCCAGATTCACGAAGCAGTTACGCAAGTACTTACGAACGTGTACATCTTTCCTCAATCTTTGACGGCTTTGGTTACATTTATTAAACAGTTTACAAGCATGAAAACTTGCCCAATCAACTGTTGTTATTGTTATAAACAGCCTCCTGGTGCTTCGGAGCTTATTAACTGTTTAATAATTGTAAACAAAGCCGGCTAAGATTGAGAAAAGATGTACAGGTTCGTAAGTGCTTGCGTAACTGCTTCGTGAATCTGGCCCCAGAAACGTAGGAACTCTAGGAATTAGGTTAACGTATAGAGGCCGATGCGTAAAATACGGCAATATTACGGTGCTTTGACGTCGTACTAATACGTTACATTAATACAAAGAGATATTATCTTACATCACCTTATTTGTAGCTTGACCCTCGAAGCTGATTTATTGAATGAGTTTATTGTTAGTTTTTCGTTAGTAATAAGCTTTTATTCGTGCTTAGTTACAATCATATTTGTAACGAATGAAGCAGAAATCGAACTTTCTAGAAGAGGTTTCCAATCGTCAGTTGGCGATTTTCTGCGAATCATGTTGAACAAACGTGTTGGGAATGCGATTCAGTCTAGCAATGAATGATTGCTGATTGTGATTCTTGTCAAGTTTTTCAACCACTGCTGACGAGACGTGTGTGTGTGTACTAGGGATGTCGGCTGTCTTTGATAGTTAGGTTCAGCACGTTTCTCGTCGTGATCAGAAAACAGTCAAATTTTATTCAGATGTCAATGATGTCAATTTCACTGAAAATTAGGATTTTGTAACTTGTATTTAGCTTAATTTCTGTCTCTCTCTCTCTGTCTCTCTCTCTCTCTCTGTCTCTCTCTCTCTCTCTCTCTCTCTCTCTCTCTCTCTCTCTCTCTCTCTCTCTCTCTCTCTCTCTCTCTCTTCCTCCCTAGGTGAATCTCAGGTACAATTAGAGTAATTAGCAGTGAACCAAGTTTCCACACGAGGCAAGTAATTTCTAAGTTACGAAGTTTGCACTAACTTCAAGCCCCGAGTATTTCTTCCTGCTAAGTTAGGATCACGTTGTTGTGGGATTACCTAGTCAACTTAGAGCAGAAATTGAGGTTGATTAGGACAAACGTGAGTTGATGGGGCTTCGTGGTAAGGATGCATAAGCAGGAGAGGATGGTGGTGATGGTGGTAGTGATAATTGTGGTAGTGGTGGTGATGGATGGTTGTGCAGGTGGTGGGGATGGGAGGACAGAAAAGGAGGGAGGGGTGGAACGGAAGGAGACGGGAAAGGGTGAATGCAAGAAGAATAAGTAAAAGAAGGGTAAGCTAAGAAGATAGAACAAGAATATCTAGAGAAAGTAAAGCAGATGGAGCAAAAGAGGCAGAGAGAGAGAGAGAGAGAGAGAGAGAGAGAGAGAGAGAGAGAGAGAGAGAGAGAGAGAGAGAGAGAGAGTGAGAGAGAGAGAGAGAGAGAGAGAGAGAGAGAGAGAGAGAGAGAGAGAGAGAGAGAGAGAGAGAGAGAGAGAGAGAGAGAGAGAGAGAGAGAGAGAGAGAGACAGAGAGACAGAGAGAGAGAGACAGAGAGAGAGAGAGAGAGAAAGAGAGAGAGACAGAGAGACAGAGAGAGAGGGAGACAGAGAGAGAGAGAGAGAGAGAGAGAGAGAGAGAGAGAGAGAGAGAGAGAGAAAGAGAGAGAGACAGAGAGACAGAGAGAGAGAGAGAGAGAGAGAGAGAGAGAGAGAGAGAGAGAGAGAGAGAGAGAGAGAGAGAGAGAGAGAGAGAGAGAGAGAGACAGAGAGAGAGAGAGACAGAGAGAGAGAGAGAGAGAGAGAGAGAGAGAGAGAGAGAGAGAGAGAGAGAGAGAGAGACAGAGACAGAGAGAGAGAGAGAGAGAGAGAGAGAGAGAGAGAGAGAGAGAGAGAGAGAGAGAGAGAGAGAGAGAGAGAGAAAGAGAGAGAGACAGAGAGACAGAGAGAGAGGAGAGAGAGAGAGAGAGAGAGAGAGAGAGAGAGAGAGAGAGAGAGAGAGAGAGAGAGAGAGAGAGAGAGAGAGAGAGAGAGAGAGAGAGAGAGAGACAGAGAGAGAGAGAGACAGAGACAGAGAGACAGAGAGACAGAGAGACAGAGAGAGAGAGAGAGAGAGAGAGAGAGAGAGAGAGAGAGAGAGAGAGAGAGAGAGAGCAGAAAGGGCTCGCGTTTTCTCACTAACAATGAAAATGGCAGAGTGGGGGCTAGTCTCTTCCAGTCAAAACCTTTTGGCACCAACACTCGCATCAATAAAATCCCAAATAAACGCAGGAAAGAACATTTTTTCCAGAGGATGTAAGAGTCACAAGAGAAAGGAAGAGGTGGAACGGGACGGAAAGGGGGGGAGGGGGGGGTGGATACGAGGTGGTGGAAGGGAAGAGAGAAGGGGTGGGTTGTGGGAGGGGGGGGGGATGTTGAGGGAGGTAGGTAAAAGAAACGGGAAATAATTCGGGATTGTGGGACAGCGGAGGGATTGGGAAAAAAGGAGAGGTGGAGGGGGTGGATGGTGGAATGGAAGATGGAAAGGCAATATAAGATGAGACAAAGGGAAAGATAAGACAACGAATGGAAGAGATACCATCAAATGATAAAAGCTAAAATTCGTGAAAAAAAGATTCCACAGGAAAAAAAAAGTCAATTTACTAAAATGAGAAACATTTTGAAATTGGAGAAATAGGAAGGGGTATAGAAGGAAAATAAAATAGTACGAAGGAAGAGGAGAGGAAGAGTAGGAGAGGAAGAGGAGAAGAATAGGGAGCCGAGGAAGGAGACCAACTCACTCTTTTTAGAATTTCGGAAACTGGGCCGACGTCGGATGTGTAAAGGGAGAGAAAGGGAGCAGCCAAGGGTAAATGATGAGAAATGTTGGGGAGATGAGGAGTTGTTTGGTGGGGAAGATGAGGGGGGGGCTGTTTGGTGGTGGGTGGGGGGGAGATGAATGGTCTGATGAGTGGTCTGATGAATGGTCTGATGAATGGTCTGATGAGTGTTCTGATTCACAATTGACTTCAGGGCCAATATTTTATTAACGTTATTTCAACGAGGCGTTAAGTAAAGTATATTTCTAACAGAAGCAGATAATAAGATGATCAAATGGACGGTTTTCTAGGGGCAGGCTTTAGCTGAGTTGGTGGTAGTTGTGGTGGTAGTGGTGGTGGTAGTTGTGGTACTACTAGTGGTAGCAGTAGAGAATGGTGGTGATAATTACAGTGGTAGAAGTGAAAATGGTTGTAATGGGTGATGGTAGTTGTGAAAATGATGGTGGTAATGGTGGTGGTAATAGCATCAATAGTGGTGGTAGTTTTGATAATAGTGGTGGTGATTGAGACATCACCACTGATCATATGAAATATAAGAGAAGTGAAAAATAACGAAAAAGTGTCTAGAAGTTGTCTCTTCTACTTTTTTCTCGTCTACTTCATCTACTCCTATCCCATTACTTTTCTACTTCAACACCCCCCCCCTTCCCCCATTTTCCATTCTTGCCTCTACCGTTAAACTTTACCCTCTCTATTCAACCTTTTACCCTGTTCTTCCTGTCTCCCCATTTCATCAACCCTTGCTATCTCCTCCCTTACCCTCTCTATCCCTTATCACCACTCCTCTCCCTCCCTCCTTTCCCCCTCCAAACAAACAAAAAAATCTTATTTTATTCCATCACTTGGTATAAAATAAATTAAAAATAAATCGGTTTATTCTATCAAATTTTTCAATTATTCAAATTGGGTGTATGAAGCATGTGTTGCAATGGAGTGAGTTTTGTTATTGTTGCATGGTCACTGATCAGTCAAATGGGGCTCGACTCTAATTATATTACGTGTTTGTTCAATCAAATGATGATTTTGATGATGGTTTAATGATGTTATGGGGGGCGGTGGGGGGTGTGGCAAGGATAATTTGATGCTGGCAGTGGTAGGTAGCAATGATGATTTATGGTTGATTTGGAGATGGTTCTGGTGGTAATTAGGACTGGAAATACGAGGAATATGAGTAGTGATGATCTGGGCTTAACCTAATAGACCTCGTAGAAACAAAAACCGGTTGTCAGACTTGATGAATAGACTTATATGTAAATAGAGATATTTGATGAAGTTGATAGAAATGTTCTTCACGGGACAGGGGGAAGGGAACACATGGAAACTGGAAACACAGATGATTGGGAATCATGTGGAAATAAATTCCATTAATATGGGTTCCTAAAAAAATTAAGCAGATTGAAGCAAATGTTGTGGTAACAAATTTGATTCATAACTGCTCGTTTAATATATATTAACTCATTAAATATATATATATGTCGTACCTAGTAGCAAGGCCAATACTAAGGTTATTAATGTCCAAACTGAATCTTCTTGACTTAGGCTGGAATTCAGATATATATTCTTGCTTGGCCAAAATCAACTTCTGTGGACAGAGTCGTAGTGTGAATATAAATGTCCACACACACACAATATACAGACCCACGCCTGTGATGTTTAATTAAGAAAAAGTATGACATATTGGCCTCACACTCAGTCTGCTAGTTAGCGTTCTCTTGACCACACTCATTCTACCAATTTTGCGTTCTGTAGAACACACTCATTCTACCAATTTTGCGTTCTCTAGAACACACTTATTCTACCAATTTTGCGTTCTCTAGAACACACTCATTCTACCAATTTTGCGTTCTCTAGTCCACACTCAAGCAACCAGTCTGCAGACACAAACACCCCTAACCTCACACACACACACACACACACACACCCACACACACACACACACACACACACACACACACACACACACACACACACACCATCCCCTCTTCGCTAACTTACGCCAGAATAAATTTCAAACAACAATCAACTTGGTGCGTGCATAGCCACTGAGGGGCAACAAATAGATCATTGCAGGTGTATAATGAAGTCATTGTGATGTTTGGTGGGAAAGTTCTGACGCTTCTATATGAGAATTTGTGGCAATTTTTGTTTATTTCTGAGGATGGAAGTTGGCACTCGCTTAACCCCAGTGGATTACGCTGTTGTAGGAAATATATATATATATATATATATATATATATATATATATATATATATATATATATATATATATAAGGCACAACTCTCCTAAACACGAGAGTGAAGTATACAACTTTAGAACACTTTCCCACCAGGAGACTCGAACCCTAGCCAGCACAGAAGCCTTCCAGCAACTGGCATAACAGGTACGCCTTAACCCTCTTCACCACCTGCTCAGACCCTTAAAAGAGATGGTAATTTCGGAGTATTTAAATACACCAAAGATCAACACCTCCCAAGAGCACTAGAGCAAGTGAGGGGTCATTTAGACGTTAATTTCATCAAGTCCCTGTTAATATGGGAAGACACAGTGTCTATGCTTAAGGCACAACTCTCCTAAACACGAGAGTGAAGTATACAACTTTAGAACACTTTCCCACCAGGAGACTCGAACCCTAGCCAGCACAGAAGCCTTCCAGCAACTGGCATAACAGGTACGCCTTAACCCTCTTCACCACCTGCTCAGACCCTTAAAAGAGATGGTAATTTCGGAGTATTTAAATACACCAAAGATCAACACCTCCCAAGAGCACTAGAGCAAGTGAGGGGTCATTTAGACGTTAATTTCATCAAGTCCCTGTTAATATGGGAAGACACAGTGTCTATGCTTAAGGCACAACTCTCCTAAACACGAGAGTGAAGTATACAACTTTAGAACACTTTCCCACCAGGAGACTCGAACCCTAGCCAGCACAGAAGCCTTCCAGCAACTGGCATAACAGGTACGCCTTAACCCTCTTCACCACCTGCTCAGACCCTTAAAAGAGATGGTAATTTCGGAGTATTTAAATACACCAAAGATCAACACCTCCCAAGAGCACTAGAGCAAGTGAGGGGTCATTTAGACGTTAATTTCATCAAGTCCCTGTTAATATGGGAAGACACAGTGTCTATGCTTAAGGCACAACTCTCCTAAACACGAGAGTGAAGTATACAACTTTAGAACACTTTCCCACCAGGAGACTCGAACCCTAGCCAGCACAGAAGCCTTCCAGCAACTGGCAAAACAGGTACGCCTTAACCCTCTTCACCACCTGCTCAGACCCTTAAAAGAGATGGTAATTTCGGAGTATTTAAATACACCAAAGATCAACACCTCCCAAGAGCACTAGAGCAAGTGAGGGGTCATTTAGACGTTAATTTCATCAAGTCCCTGTTAATATGGGAAGACACAGTGTCTATGCTTAAGGCACAACTCTCCTAAACACGAGAGTGAAGTATACAACTTTAGAACACTTTCCCACCAGGAGACTCGAACCCTAGCCAGCACAGAAGCCTTCCAGCAACTGGCATAACAGGTACGCCTTAACCCTCTTCACCACCTGCTCAGACCCTTAAAAGAGATGGTAATTTCGGAGTATTTAAATACACCAAAGATCAACACCTCCCAAGAGCACTAGAGCAAGTGAGGGGTCATTTAGACGTTAATTTCATCAAGTCCCTGTTAATATGGGAAGACACAGTGTCTATGCTTAAGGCACAACTCTCCTAAACACGAGAGTGAAGTATACAACTTTAGAACACTTTCCCACCAGGAGACTCGAACCCTAGCCAGCACAGAAGCCTTCCAGCAACTGGCATAACAGGTACGCCTTAACCCTCTTCACCACCTGCTCAGACCCTTAAAAGAGATGGTAATTTCGGAGTATTTAAATACACCAAAGATCAACACCTCCCAAGAGCACTAGAGCAAGTGAGGGGTCATTTAGACGTTAATTTCATCAAGTCCCTGTTAATATGGGAAGACACAGTGTCTATGCTTAAGGCACAACTCTCCTAAACACGAGAGTGAAGTATACAACTTTAGAACACTTTCCCACCAGGAGACTCGAACCCTAGCCAGCACAGAAGCCTTCCAGCAACTGGCATAACAGGTACGCCTTAACCCTCTTCACCACCTGCTCAGACCCTTAAAAGAGATGGTAATTTCGGAGTATTTAAATACACCAAAGATCAACACCTCCCAAGAGCACTAGAGCAAGTGAGGGGTCATTTAGACGTTAATTTCATCAAGTCCCTGTTAATATGGGAAGACACAGTGTCTTCAGAGTCTCCTGGTGGGAAAGTGTTCTAAAGTTGTATACTTCACTCTCGTGTTTAGGAGAGTTGTGCCTTAAGCATAGACACTGTGTCTTCCCATATTAACAGGGACTTGATGAAATTAACGTCTAAATGACCCCTCACTTGCTCTAGTGCTCTTGGGAGGTGTTGATCTTTGGTGTATTTAAATACTCCGAAATTACCATCTCTTTTAAGGGTCTGAGCAGGTGGTGAAGAGGGTTAAGGCGTACCTGTTATGCCAGTTGCTGGAAGGCTTCTGTGCTGGCTAGGGTTCGAGTCTCCTGGTGGGAAAGTGTTCTAAAGTTGTATACTTCACTCTCGTGTTTAGGAGAGTTGTGCCTTAAGCATAGACACTGTGTCTTCCCATATTAACAGGGACTTGATGAAATTAACGTCTAAATGACCCCTCACTTGCTCTAGTGCTCTTGGGAGGTGTTGATCTTTGGTGTATTTAAATACTCCGAAATTACCATCTCTTTTAAGGGTCTGAGCAGGTGGTGAAGAGGGTTAAGGCGTACCTGTTATGCCAGTTGCTGGAAGGCTTCTGTGCTGGCTAGGGTTCGAGTCTCCTGGTGGGAAAGTGTTCTAAAGTTGTATACTTCACTCTCGTGTTTAGGAGAGTTGTGCCTTAAGCATAGACACTGTGTCTTCCCATATTAACAGGGACTTGATGAAATTAACGTCTAAATGACCCCTCACTTGCTCTAGTGCTCTTGGGAGGTGTTGATCTTTGGTGTATTTAAATACTCCGAAATTACCATCTCTTTTAAGGGTCTGAGCAGGTGGTGAAGAGGGTTAAGGCGTACCTGTTATGCCAGTTGCTGGAAGGCTTCTGTGCTGGCTAGGGTTCGAGTCTCCTGGTGGGAAAGTGTTCTAAAGTTGTATACTTCACTCTCGTGTTTAGGAGAGTTGTGCCTTAAGCATAGACACTGTGTCTTCCCATATTAACAGGGACTTGATGAAATTAACGTCTAAATGACCCCTCACTTGCTCTAGTGCTCTTGGGAGGTGTTGATCTTTGGTGTATTTAAATACTCCGAAATTACCATCTCTTTTAAGGGTCTGAGCAGGTGGTGAAGAGGGTTAAGGCGTACCTGTTATGCCAGTTGCTGGAAGGCTTCTGTGCTGGCTAGGGTTCGAGTCTCCTGGTGGGAAAGTGTTCTAAAGTTGTATACTTCACTCTCGTGTTTAGGAGAGTTGTGCCTTAAGCATAGACACTGTGTCTTCCCATATTAACAGGGACTTGATGAAATTAACGTCTAAATGACCCCTCACTTGCTCTAGTGCTCTTGGGAGGTGTTGATCTTTGGTGTATTTAAATACTCCGAAATTACCATCTCTTTTAAGGGTCTGAGCAGGTGGTGAAGAGGGTTAAGGCGTACCTGTTATGCCAGTTGCTGGAAGGCTTCTGTGCTGGCTAGGGTTCGAGTCTCCTGGTGGGAAAGTGTTCTAAAGTTGTATACTTCACTCTCGTGTTTAGGAGAGTTGTGCCTTAAGCATAGACACTGTGTCTTCCCATATTAACAGGGACTTGATGAAATTAACGTCTAAATGACCCCTCACTTGCTCTAGTGCTCTTGGGAGGTGTTGATCTTTGGTGTATTTAAATACTCCGAAATTACCATCTCTTTTAAGGGTCTGAGCAGGTGGTGAAGAGGGTTAAGGCGTACCTGTTATGCCAGTTGCTGGAAGGCTTCTGTGCTGGCTAGGGTTCGAGTCTCCTGGTGGGAAAGTGTTCTAAAGTTGTATACTTCACTCTCGTGTTTAGGAGAGTTGTGCCTTAAGCATAGACACTGTGTCTTCCCATATTAACAGGGACTTGATGAAATTAACGTCTAAATGACCCCTCACTTGCTCTAGTGCTCTTGGGAGGTGTTGATCTTTGGTGTATTTAAATACTCCGAAATTACCATCTCTTTTAAGGGTCTGAGCAGGTGGTGAAGAGGGTTAAGGCGTACCTGTTATGCCAGTTGCTGGAAGGCTTCTGTGCTGGCTAGGGTTCGAGTCTCCTGGTGGGAAAGTGTTCTAAAGTTGTATACTTCACTCTCGTGTTTAGGAGAGTTGTGCCTTAAGCATAGACACTGTGTCTTCCCATATTAACAGGGACTTGATGAAATTAACGTCTAAATGACCCCTCACTTGCTCTAGTGCTCTTGGGAGGTGTTGATCTTTGGTGTATTTAAATACTCCGAAATTACCATCTCTTTTAAGGGTCTGAGCAGGTGGTGAAGAGGGTTAAGGCGTACCTGTTATGCCAGTTGCTGGAAGGCTTCTGTGCTGGCTAGGGTTCGAGTCTCCTGGTGGGAAAGTGTTCTAAAGTTGTATACTTCACTCTCGTGTTTAGGAGAGTTGTGCCTTAAGCATAGACACTGTGTCTTCCCATATTAACAGGGACTTGATGAAATTAACGTCTAAATGACCCCTCACTTGCTCTAGTGCTCTTGGGAGGTGTTGATCTTTGGTGTATTTAAATACTCCGAAATTACCATCTCTTTTAAGGGTCTGAGCAGGTGGTGAAGAGGGTTAAGGCGTACCTGTTATGCCAGTTGCTGGAAGGCTTCTGTGCTGGCTAGGGTTCGAGTCTCCTGGTGGGAAAGTGTTCTAAAGTTGTATACTTCACTCTCGTGTTTAGGAGAGTTGTGCCTTAAGCATAGACACTGTGTCTTCCCATATTAACAGGGACTTGATGAAATTAACGTCTAAATGACCCCTCACTTGCTCTAGTGCTCTTGGGAGGTGTTGATCTTTGGTGTATTTAAATACTCCGAAATTACCATCTCTTTTAAGGGTCTGAGCAGGTGGTGAAGAGGGTTAAGGCGTACCTGTTATGCCAGTTGCTGGAAGGCTTCTGTGCTGGCTAGGGTTCGAGTCTCCTGGTGGGAAAGTGTTCTAAAGTTGTATACTTCACTCTCGTGTTTAGGAGAGTTGTGCCTTAAGCATAGACACTGTGTCTTCCCATATTAACAGGGACTTGATGAAATTAACGTCTAAATGACCCCTCACTTGCTCTAGTGCTCTTGGGAGGTGTTGATCTTTGGTGTATTTAAATACTCCGAAATTACCATCTCTTTTAAGGGTCTGAGCAGGTGGTGAAGAGGGTTAAGGCGTACCTGTTATGCCAGTTGCTGGAAGGCTTCTGTTCTGGCTAGGGTTCGAGTCTCCTGGTGGGAAAGTGTTCTAAAGTTGTATATATATATATATATATATATATATATATATATATATATATTTACAGTTTCCAACCACATTTTAAACAGTGCATGTGATTTTTTTTGTTCCCTTTTGACAATATTGATACATTAGTGGTTAAAATACAATGAGTAACTGCTACAGTTAAGCAAGTCCCAGCTGTGTCTGGGTACAAGTGACAGGATGAACAACCCAGCGGGTTTTCTTCCTATTGGGGAGTGTTGTACATGCTGCTATGGCAGTGTGTCCACTCACAAGATGAGTGGACCTAATAAACCCAATAAAGGCTCAATAAACTCGCCCCTTCGGAGCAAAATTCGACCAGGGTTCGATTCCCAAACATGGCCGAGCAGTGTTCGTCGATGTATCCTTTTTTTAAAGTATTACCTGTAATTCAAGCTGCTTACCGAACGAGGCAAACTACTTGGCACCTGCTGAAAATGGTGGCGCAGTGGTTATGTATCCGCCTCGCGAGCCATTTGGTCTGGGATCGAATCCAGGCCAAGGAGGATTGTCTGGGCGACAATCCTTGACTATTCAGGCACCTGTTCACCCAGCAATAATTGTGCATATGGCTGTTAACCGAATGATAGGTCGTGTTGCAGGGAGAACTAGGAGAGAGAGAGAGAGAGAGAGAGAGAGAGAGAGAGAGAGAGAGAGAGAGAGAGAGAGAGAGAGAGAGAGAGAGAGAGAGAGAGAGAGAGAGAGAGAGAGAGAGAGAGAATGTTGTTTGGTTCTTATCTAGCCTCATAAACCGGACCCATCATAAAACTACACCAAATCCTCATTAATGGCCCAACGACACACTGTCACCGTCTCTCTCTCCTTCCCATTCCAATCTTCTAAGTTCTCCCAGTCCCTTCTTCCTAATCCTCTTCCACCTTCAACCCAGTTGAATCCACTTTCCAATCACTTACTTTTCAGCCATTCACATCTACAATTCGTCAACGTCCCTTCCAGCTAAATGTTTCCCACTTGTTTATTTTCCATCTTTTCCATAACCATTCCTTCCCTCTTTGACTCCTCCCTCCCTCTACCCTTCCTTCACCCCCTCCCTCTTCTTCTCCCCCTTTCCCATCTCCCAATTATTCTTCTCTTCACATCATTCGCCCTGTTCACCCCTTCTTCTCTCCCCCCACCCCTCACTCCCCACCATCCCATCCTCCCTCCCGTTATCCCCCTCTTCCATCTGCCCCTCTCTCCTCCTCTCCCACCCTTCCATCCCCCACACAACCCCCTCTCCGCCGCCCGAGACTGTCACCTTTGTGCTGCTCTACGCCTCACTGCTCCCAGGTAATTCAACCCGTCCCTCCCAAACTTGCTTAAAACGCCACGGTGTTCGACCCCCGTCATTAAACTCAAGACCTATACACTCTTGAAGACACACACTGGCTTCCTTGTGTGTGTCTTAAGCCGTACTGTAGGTCTCTCTCTCTCTCTCTCACTCTCTCTCTCTACCTCTCTCTACCTCTCTCTCTCTACTTCTCTCTCACCTTCCTTGATTCTTTTCTCTCTCTAACCACTTGGGCAGGACGGTTGAGCGACGGTCTCGCTTCATGCAGGTCGGCGTTCAATCCCCGACCGTCCATAAGTGATTGGGGAACCAATCCTTTCCCCACCGTCCAATCCCAAATCCTTATCCTGACTCCCTTGTAAGAGCTATATATAGTCGTAAGGCTTGGCGCTTTTCCCTGATAGTTTCTTCTTTGTTATCTCTCTGGTCTTTTGCTTTGTTTCGCTCTAGTTCTTTTTGTTATTTGTTTTATTGTCCTTGTTTTGTTCTACCTGTGTTTATGTTCACTCACGGGATGAACAACTTAGCGACCTTTTGTTCACTCATGGAATGAGGAACGCTGCCCAATACTGTCCCTATGGCGGTCTGTTCATTACCTACTATGTAAATTATCTTCTAGGATCTCGCATTTACATAAACACGGTCCTACAATACCTTGTACCTACAGAAATACATTTGGTAAGTGGTTCTGAAGTTAGGTGATAGAGTACCACGTACCTAGAATGTACCTACAGTATCATCTACTTATATTCCCTACAGACGTACCTCGTTCAGACAGCTGTGTCTGGGTACAAGTGACAGGATGAACCACCCAGCGGGTTTTCTTCCTATTGGGGTGTGTGTGTGTGCTGTACATGCTGTAATGGCAGTGTGTCCACTCACAGGATGAGTGGTGTTGCCCAATACTGTCACTATGGCGGTGTGTCCAATCACAGGATGAGTGGCGCTGCCCAATACTGTCACTATGGCGGTGTGTCCACTCACAGGATGAGTGGCGCTGCCCAATACTGCCACTATGGCGGTGTGTCCACTCACAGGATGAGTGGTGCTGCCCAATACTGTCACTATGGCGGTGTGTCCACTCACAGGATGAGTGGCGCTGCCCAATACTGTCACTATGGCGGTGTGTCCACTCACAGGATGAGTGGCGCTGCTCAATACTGTCACTATGGCGGTGTGTCCACTCACAGGATGAGTGGCGCTGCCCAATACTGTCACTATGGCGGTGTGTCCACTCACAGGATGGGTGGCGCTGCCCAATACTGTCACTATGGCGGTGTGTCCACTCACAGGATGAGTGGCGCTGCCCAATACTGTCACTATGGCGGTGTGTCCACTCACAGGATGAGTGGCGCTGCCCAATACTGTCACTATGGCGGTGTGTCCACTCACAGGATGAGTGGCGCTGCCCAATACTGCCACTATGGCGGTGTGTCCACTCACTCGAAATTATTGACAATGAAGTAGACAGCTTAATTATTTCCGACTCCCTTTCCTCACTACGAGCAATAAACAGTTTGCAATCAAGTAATAACGTGCTTGTCTTGGAAGCTAGACGTAGATATATAAGAATACTTAGCAAGAGGGTAAATATAAAAATGTTGTGGATTCCTTCTCACATTGGCCTGCAGGAACATGACAAAGTTGACGCCCTTGCTAAGGCTGCAGTAAATAAAGACAGTGTTGAACGAAATCTTGAGTTATCAAATAGGTCCCTTAAAAGTGTCATTAGACGAGAACTCCTGGGTGGATTTGAAGAAAGCAGAACAGTGCAAACTGGAACTAGCAGGTCCATTGTTCATCACAATGAAATGTGTGGAGTAAAACATGTGTATGGGGCAAGTAACAAAGTCAGTAGACTAACAGATGTTGTCACAGCTCGTATAAGACTTGGCTACAAGTATCTCTGGCAGTTCGGCTTGTATAGGGATCTAGATGAAATAAAGTGTAAAGTGTGTAGACAAAGACAGGGACACACACTCCAACACTATATCTTGGATTGTAGTAAAATTGAGCCATTGAGAGATAAATCTAAACTCACGTTGTATGATATGGCAAACCATCTTTTTACTAAGGATACAATACCTGAAATCCTTGCACTGTATTCATATTTTGCTCCCAGTAGATAAACGACATATGAGATTAAGAAACAAGTAGTGTATAGTGAAAACTAATTTATTACAAACATCAGCTCCCTTATGACTGTAATATCCCCATAGCTCAAACAATTATGTATTAACGACAAGACCTACCATTAATGAACAATGATTTTCTGTAATTACATAGCTCTTGAAATAGAACATTGTAACTAGCTGACATTGAAATTATAAGGTGTGAAGGATAGATGAAATTGTTTATGTAATAATCTCCGTTGAGGTTTGATAAAGACCTTTTGTGCCCCTCTGTAATCTTTTTTGCGCTACCGCTCACAGGATGAGTATGGGGTGCACAATATCAATCAAATCAAATCAGTGTATATGCACAAAGAAGCTGGGTATACCTGGGTTTGTACAACACCCTTACGCTATTGGTTGTCAATCCTCAAATTCCAACTTTGTGTATACAGACAGTTCTGTATACTGTATACATTATGTATCCGGTGTATGCAGGAAGCATACTGAGCTCTCTGTATACCCCCAATGATCCCAGTGTGTCCTTAACACTTTGCATTCCCCTATTCTTATATTCACCTTTCTATTGCTCTAATTCCTCATACAATCTGTCTCCCCCAAGACGGTGGCTTGTCTTCCGTCATTACCCTGTCTAAGCCTCCCTGGAGGCGCTGTAATACAGCAGACACCCTGTCGTCGGCCAGCTCCAATTACGAGATTTCGCGACCTGTCTTAAAATGGGGCCACCCATTCTATATTTTATGAGCCTTAGTTAGCGAAGGCTTAGCGAGAAAGACTTTTATCAGCCTGTTTACAAGAAATTACTTCTACATATGTTACGTCTTATCTCTTATTGTCTCCTGTGAGACGAGGAGAATAACGAGAACCTTTTGGTCATCTTACGGAGTTGAATTGCGAAGCCCTTTATTCTGCCAGAGGGCGGGTCTCTCTCTCTCTCTCTATGCCCAAGCACTTGGGCTGGACGGTAGAGCGACGGTCTCGCTTCATGCAGGTCGGCGCTCAATCCCCGACCATCCAAGTGGTTGGGCACCATTCCTTTCCACCCCGTCCCTTCCCAAATTTTTATCCTAACCTTTCCTAGTGCTATATAATCGTAATGGCTTGGCGCTTTCTGCTCATAATTCCCTCCCTCCCTCCTACTAAATATTCTTCCCTCTCTCCATCTCAATTTTATTCCCCTCCCTCCATTCCTTCCATCCTCCCTCCCTCCCTCCCCATCATCTTACCTACCTCTCCACAACCATACGTCATCCATCGTTATCTGGGCAGTAAATCTGGGAATGAGACAGCCGTTGTATCCTAAGGTCGTAATTGGTCATTTCATTATAGTGAACAATTAGCGTCGCCAATCTGGTCGTTTCTCTCCCTATTTCTCTGGTCGATCCTCTTCCCCTATTCCCAGATGAAGAAGGAAGCTGCTTAATTAAGGAGGAGAGTAAGGATGAGAGAGAGAGAAAGTGGCAGCTTATCATGTTGTTTAGATAAGTACTTCTCTTGTAACTATGTGCGTCATAGTACTTAATAGCGACAACTAGGTAGTAGAATTTGGCTACTTTAGCCAAACTTAAATGTTCCTAGCCTTTGGCATAAGTAGATATGTGTACTATGCAGGCGAGGAGTCACAATAACGTGGCTGAAATATGTTGACCAGACCACACACTAGAAGGTGAAGGGACGACGACGTTTCGGTCCGTCCTGGACCATTCTCAAGTCGATTGTGACTTGTAAATGGTCCAGGACGGACCGAAACGTCGTCGTCCCTTCACTTTCTAGTGTGTAATCTGGTCAACATGTGCACTATATTAGGCCTCAGCTGGTGGGAATTAGGCCTAGGATAGCTAGAGAGAGATCAAACCATTTCCGGTTTGTTCAAATTCAGTTGTACCAAAATTCGACTTTCTAATTGCCCATTACGTCATTATAAGTACTATCTAAATAGGAGAATTGGCTGTAAACTTTCGATAGAGATATGTACTCACCTAGTTGTACTCACCTAGTTGTGCTTGGGGGGATGGGGATTGAGCTTCAGCTCTTTGGTCCCGCCTCTTAACTGCCAAATTAACTGGTGTTTAGATTCCTGATATTGAAAATAGTTAATGCAAATGACACGTTGAAAAGGCCTGTTTACGCTCATCACAACATACACAGAACACCAGGGGCCAGATTGACGAAACCATTACGCAAGTACTTACGAACGTGTACATCTTTCCTCAATCTTTGACGGCTTTGGTTACATTTATTAAACAGTTTACAAGCATGAAAACTTGCCCAATCAACTGTTGTTATTGTTATAAACAGCCTCCTGGTGCTTCCGAGCTCATTAACTGTTTAATAATTGTAAACAAAGCCGCCAAAGACTGAAAAAAGATGTACAGGTTCGTAAGTACTTGGGTAACAGCTTCGTGAATCTGGCCACAGGTAACAAACTGGATCTGGAACAGAACATGAGAAATAAGAAAGGTGAGTTAGACCTGTAACGGGATGGAAGAGAGAGGTGGAGAAGGGAGAGCAAAGAGAAAAGGGGAGATGAGAGGGGAACGGAACGGAAGTATCAGGAGAAAGCGCCAAGCCACTACGACTATATAGCCCTTGAAAGGGATCAGGATAAAGATTTGGAATGGGACGGGGCGGTGGAAAGGATTAATGCCCAACCACTTGGATGGTCAGAAAGGGTGTGGAAAGGGGAAAGGAAGGAAGAGAGAGAGAGGTGATAAACTGAGTGAAAAGTGGGAGATCTGATGAGGATTGAAAGGTAAGACAGGATAGAAAGAACAAGAGAGGACAAAGAGAACAAATTAAGAAAAGATAACAGAGGTGAGAGGTGAAAGGGGAAGAGAGAGAGAGAGATTGCGTGAAAAGAAAGGATAGAAACAGAATATGAATGATGACAAGAACAGGTAGAGATGAGAAGAAATACGCTGGAGGTGCAAGAGATTTCATTTTCTTTCTTTATTATGCACCCTATACCCATCCCTTAAGAGAAAGAAGGAAGTAGTCAATGGAAGGAAGAGACAGGGCAGAAGTAGGCATAATGGTAAGAGCAAATGAAATGAGGAGAGACAGGAAGATAGAGAGGGAAATCAGAGAGAGAGAGAGAGAGAGAGAGAGAGAGAGAGAGAGAGAGAGAGAGAGAGAGAGAGAGAGAGAGAGAGAGAGAGAGAGAGAGAGAGAGAAAGAAAAAAAAATTAAGTGAACGACAAATTGACCGCAAAAACAAACCATTAATCAATAAAACTCAACGACAGACCAGCAGGACCTAACGGGTATAACAACAGACCGTTATAACGAGTAACGACACAACGACCACACTAACAGAAGAACTCAACAACAGCGTCAGTAATCCCTCATAAATCGAATCACATCTCACATCAGCGCCTTCCAAAGGCCCTTCAGAAACCCTCCCACCCCCTTCCCTTTCCCATCACCCCCCTTCCCCTTCTTTTCCATCCCCACTACCCAGGTTTCCGTCTCATTAACTCTGAGGGAAAGAGAGAGAGTGCTGAGGGGTACTTGTGCAAGGGGGTATTACCCTTAAGGCTCAAGGGGTGGGTATGTGGGTAAGAGGGGTAATGGAGGGTTAAGGGATGGCTGAGCGGCCATAATGAGCTGGTAGGCACTCAAGTGGTGAAGGACCAGGGAGTTAAAAGAAGGCCCCGGAAAAGGGGTTTGGTACAGGGTTAGATTAACCATTTAAAGGGGTGATTAAAACGCTCTGGGAATATTAAGAGATAATCGGCTGAGAATATAATTAAGGAGATGCTAAAGTTCACAGGTAACTAAACAGAATACTAAGGGTACAAACTAATGGATAAGTTAGTTGGATAAGGGGTCATTATCATCCTCCAGTCGGTGCTAAGTTAGCATCTGACCAAGATGGTGGTGCCATCTATTGGTGTAAATGCTAACAAACTCTCATCCTCTAATATCATTGTTAGAACCGGCTTAGCCAAACGAATATCCAGTTACAGAGGCTGTATATGTACGAGCCTCTGTAACCTAACATCATCAGTCACATGATATGTGTTGCATAGTGTATTAACTACACTGACTGCTGCCCCCCCCCTCGTCAACACCTGTAACACACTCAACACCTGTAACAACACCTGTAACAACACCTGTAACAACACCTGTAACACACATGAGCATCACACTATCATGTCTCTTCACAATATTTATCATAATATTTAATGCTACAACTTTCAGGTCTTTGTGAATTTGTTTGGTCAGTGAGATTTTCATTAGATATTTGTTTAAGTATTCTCTTTGTTACTGCTAATGAAACTCGCATATCAATATCTTCTTCTGGTTTTCTACAGGTTGTCTTTGCAAGCATATCAACAGTGTCATGTTTTGAGATACCAACATGCACAAGGAAGTGATGTGGTGGAGGCTGACTCCATACACAGTTTCAAGTGTAGATATGATAGAGCCCAGTAGGCTCAGGAACCTGTACACCTGTTGATTGACGGTTGAGAGGCGGGACCAAAGAGCCAGAGCTCAACCCCTCCAAGCACCACTAGGTGAGTACACACACACACACTTTTTGGGCCACGCCCAGCCCCTGAGGTGGGCCACGCCCAGCCCCTGAGGTGGGCCACGCCCAGCCCCTGAGGTGGGCCACGCCCAGCCCCTGAGGTGGGCCACGCCCAGCCCCTGAGGTGGGCCACGCCCAGCCCCTGAGGTGGGCCACGCCCAGCCCCTGAGGTGGGCCACGCCCAGCCCCTGAGGTGGGCCACGCCCAGCCCCTGAGGTGGGCCACGCCCAGCCCCTGAGGTGGGCCACGCCCAGCCCCTGAGGTGGGCCACGCCCAGCCCCTGAGGTGGGCCACGCCCAGCCCCTGAGGTGGGCCACGCCCAGCCCCTGAGGTGGGCCACGCCCAGCTCCTGAGGTGGGCCACGCCCAGCCCCTGAGGTGGGCCACGCCCAGCCCCTGAGGTGGGCCACGCCCAGCCCCTGAGGTGGGCCACGCCCAGCCCCTGAGGTGGGCCACGCCCAGCCCCTGAGGTGGGCCACGCCCAGCCCCTGAGGTGGGCCACGCCCAGCCCCTGAGGTGGCCCACGCCCAGCCCCTGAGGTGGGCCACGCCCAGCCCCTGAGGTGGGCCACGCCCAGCCCCTGAGGTGGGCCACGCCCAGTCCCTGAGGTGGGCCACGCCCAGCCCCTGAGGTGGGCCACGCCCAGCCCCTGAGGTGGGTCACGCCCAGCCCCTGAGGTGGGCCACGCCCAGCCCCTGAGGTGGGCCACGCCCAGCCCCTGAGGTGGGCCACGCCCAGCCCCTGAGGTGGGCCACGCCCAGCCCCTGAGGTGGGCCACGCCCAGCCCCTGAGGTGGGCCACGCCCAGCCCCTGAGGTGGGCCACGCCCAGCCCCTGAGGTGGGCCACGCCCAGCCCCTGAGGTGGGCCACGCCCAGCCCCTGAAGTGGGCCACGCCCAGCCCCTGAAGTGGGTCACGCCCAGCCCCTGAAGTGGGTCACACCCAGCCCCTGAAGTGGGTCACACCCAGCCCCTGAGGTGGGCCACACCCAACCCCTGAAGTAGGTCACACCCAACCCCTTCACGTCGTCTCCGACTCCTCCTGCTGGGCTTCGCAAAGTTAACTTTCCCATCGTCCAAATATCTTCCTTACACATGGTGGAATCTGAGGAGTTTGGGAGCCTGTTATCCATCCCATTGTCCTCACGAAGTAAGAATTTTGCACATTATTTACCTCCTAGAGGGTCAGTTCCCTGTCCCTACAATCATATTAGCATATCTTATCTTGCCACAACTCCCGCTTTTCATGACACACGTATAGTATGCCACATACAATGCTGAGGACAATCAGGCACTTCAGTAGTTGAAGCAGCACTCTAAATGTCGTCATTACCATTGTTTTCAGCCTCGAGCGGTGGTTATTCCCCTCCGTATTCTCCACATATTCTACATCAAAGCACCTCTCTGCCCTTCCAGGTTTAGTATCTTCCAACAGTTCCCCATAGACGGTCCCGTTGCGGAGACGCATTTTACTTCTTATAGAAAAGAAATCTATACAAGCTATAGATATATCTTATCTCTACAAGAATAGAGTTAATTAATAATCTTCCGTGGTGACCCTGCCTCTACAGTGTTATATCAGGGATCATGGTAACTTAGTTAGGTTGGATATATATGGAGAGACGGAGGACAACACCCCAGGAAGCGTGTGTGAGTGTTAACATCTGGTACAAGTAGTAGTCATCTATCAGTCTCAAGAGACTGTGAAATTGTATGTATTAATACATTAGGTACAACTGCATTCGCGCAGCTGCCCTAGACTATATGAAAGGGAGTACAGTGTGTCAAAAAGCTAGCTAGGTGATGCTAGAAAATCGCCATCACACAGGATGGTTAGTCATACAGAGGCATGTGATCAGTACTGGCAAATTTTGAGTACACTATTAGGATAGCTTCAAGAAGACGAGAGTGAATAAAGTAATTGCAAAGTTCCAGGTACCTCATGCCAACGGGTTCTGTAAGGTCTAATAACTGGGCATTCAGAGATGCAGTGTGGGAGATCGTGCCGCAGTTCCCGCTCACAGAGTTTGCAACTGGAGTGCTCAGGTTTGGGAGATCCGTCACCTGTAGCCACCTGCCACAGGTAACGGTAACCCAACCTGATCCTGGCAACCACTGTGTCGCACAGTCTGGTCGACGATTTGTACATGCTGCTATGGTGGTGTGTTCACTCACAGGATGAGTGGTGCTGCCCAATACTGTCACTATGGCGGTGTGTTCAC
The DNA here is from genome assembly GCF_040958095.1 of Procambarus clarkii. Classification (NCBI taxonomy): domain Eukaryota; kingdom Metazoa; phylum Arthropoda; class Malacostraca; order Decapoda; family Cambaridae; genus Procambarus; species Procambarus clarkii. The sequence continues at coordinate 11,692,905 of NC_091236.1, forward strand.
TCACAGAATGAGTGGTGCTGCCCAATACTGTCACTATGGCGGTGTGTCCACTCACAGGATGAGTGGCGCTGCCCAATACTGTCACTATGGTGGTGTGTTCACTCACAAGATGAGTGGTGCTACCCAATACTGTCACTATGGCGGTGTGTCCACTCACAGGATGAGTGGGGCTGCCCAATACTGTCACTATGGCGGTGTGTCCACTCACAGGATGAGTGACGCTGCCCAATACTGTCACTATGGCGGTGTGTCCACTCACAGGACGAGTGGTGCTGCCCAATACTGGCACTATGGTGGTGTGTCCACTCACAGGATGAGTGATGCTGCCCAATACTGTCACTATGGCGGTGTGTCCACTCACAGGATGAGAGACGCTGCCCAATACTGTCACTATGGCGGTGTGTCCACTCACAGGATGAGTGACGCTGCCCAATACTGTCACTATGGCGGTGTGTCCACTCACAGGATGAGTGGTGCTGCCCAATACTGTCACTATGGTGGTGTGTCCACTCACAGGATGAGTGATGCTGCCCAATACTGTCACTATGGCAGTGTGTCCACTCACAGGATGAGAGACGCTGCCCAGTACTGTCACTATGGCGGTGTGTCCACTCACAGGATGAGTGACGCTGCCCAATACTGTCACTATGGCGGTGTGTCCACTCACAGGATGAGTGACGCTGCCCAATACTGTCACTATGGCGGTGTGTCCACTCACAGGATGAGTGGTGCTGCCCAATACTGTCACTATGGTGGTGTGTCCACTCACAGGATGAGTGACGCTGTCCAATACTGTCACTATGGCGGTGTGTCCACTCACAGGACGAGTGGTGCTGCCCAATACTGGCACTATGGTGGTGTGTCCACTCACAGGATGAGTGATGCTGCCCAATACTGTCACTATGGCGGTGTGTCCACTCACAGGATGAGAGACGCTGCCCAATACTGTCACTATGGCGGTGTGTCCACTCACAGGATGAGTGACGCTGCCCAATACTGTCACTATGGCGGTGTGTCCACTCACAGGATGAGTGGTGCTGCCCAATACTGTCACTATGGTGGTGTGTCCACTCACAGGATGAGTGATGCTGCCCAATACTGTCACTATGGCAGTGTGTCCACTCACAGGATGAGAGACGCTGCCCAGTACTGTCACTATGGCGGTGTGTCCACTCACAGGATGAGTGACGCTGCCCAATACTGTCACTATGGCGGTGTGTCCACTCACAGGATGAGTGACGCTGCCCAATACTGTCACTATGGCGGTGTGTCCACTCACAGGATGAGTGGTGCTGCCCAATACTGTCACTATGGTGGTGTGTCCACTCACAGGATGAGTGACGCTGTCCAATACTGTCACTATGGCGGTGTGTCCACTCACAGGATGAGTGGTGCTGCCCAATACTGTCACTATGGCGGTGTGTCCACTCACAGGATGAGTGACGCTGCCCAATACTGTCACTATGGCGGTGTGTCCACTCACAGGATGAGTGACGCTGCCCAATACTGTCACTATGGCGGTGTGTCCACTCACAGGATGAGTGGCGCTGCCCAATACTGTCACTATGGCGGTGTGTCCACTCACAGGGTGAGTGACGCTGCCCAATACTGTCACTATGGCGGTGTGTCCACTCACAGGATGAGTGGCCCTGCCCAATACTGTCACTATGGCGGAGTGTCCACTCACAAGATGAGTGGTGCTGCCCAATACTGTCACTATGGCGGTGTGTCCACTCACAGGATGAGTGGTGCTGCCCAATACTGTCACTATGGCGGTGTGTCCACTCACAGGATGAGTGGCCCTGCCCAATACTGTCCCTATGGCGGTGTGTCCACTCACAAGATGAGTGGTGCTACCCAATACTGTCACTATGGTGGTGTGTCCACTCACAGGATGAGTGACGCTGCCCAATACTGTCACTATGGCGGTGTGTCCACTCACAGGATGAGTGGCCCTGCCCAATACTGTCACTATGGCGGTGTATCCACTCACAAGATGAGTGGTGCTACCCAATACTGTCACTATGGTGGTGTGTCCACTCACAGGATGAGTGACGCTGTCCAATACTGTCACTATGGCGGTGTGTCCACTCACAGGATGAGTGGCGCTGCCCAATACTGTCACTATGGCGGTGTGTCCACTCACAGGATGAGTGGCGCTGCCCAATACTGTCACTATGGCGGTGTGTCCACTCACAGGATGAGTGATGCTGCCCAATACTGTCACTATGTCGGTGTGTCCACTCACAGGATGAGTGATGCTGCCCAATACTGTCACTATGGCGGTGTGTCCACTCACAGGATGAGTGATGTTGCCCAATACTGTCACTATGGCGGTGTGTCCACTCACAGGATGAGAGACGCTGCCCAATACTGTCACTATGGCGGTGTGTCCACTCACAGGATGAGTGATGCTGCCCAATACTGTCACTATGGCGGTGTGTCCACTCACAGGATGAGTGGCGCTGCCCAATACTGTCACTATGGCGGTGTGTCCACTCACAAGATGAGTGGTGCTGCCCAATACTGTCACTATGGCGGTGTGTCCACTCACAGGATGAGTGGCCCTGCCCAATAAACTCGCCCCTCGGGGCAAAACTTAAACTGATACAGTATTATAGAACATGAGAACAGACGTATATGGGCCAGGCATTTTCCCAAAGCCTCCAATCCTCGTTCGTCATACCAATCCTCTCTCTCTCTCTCTCGTTACGGATTGTGGTGACACTGGACCCTAACGAACAAACGGTCAAGTGAACACCTTGTTATTTACGGTTCTTGGTCGTGCCTTTTATGTTTATATTCTCCTGTGACCTTTCCTTAAGTTTTTATAGCTATGGTGTATGTGTGTATAACTGACCTTTTACCTAACTATAGACTTTTGTGGAGACGAGTTCCAGCTCCCGTGTCCCGGCTTTCTATCTGTAGGTTATGTGAGGAAATGACTAGTTCGTTTGGCTTATGTATTTAGGAAACTATGTATGGATATTACATGGATAATATGCCAGAATTTATGGATGATTGGGTAGCAATGATGGATGGATGGATGGCAGGTGAGAAGGCTCCCTGGGAACGTTGTTGTTGTTGTTGTTTAAGATTCAGCTACTGGGAATTAAATGTTCCAAGTAGCACGGGCTATGGTGAGCCCGTAGTGGACTTACCTGGCACAGGAGCGGGGGCTGTAACTGAATGACCCTGGGAACGTATTTAGGCTAAGGTCGGCAGAAGGGAAATGTGTCAATTAAAAATGACTGGGTCTGGCCATTAAGGCTCAAACCTAATGACCGCAAGCTCTATGGGCGAGCCCACTAACAGCTTGTTTCCCTGGTAGGTTATGACTCTGGTCGACACCCAGTTAACCCCCCCACCCGACCCACGACCCACACCCCTCCTTAGGCCAGCCCACTCCCCCATCTGCCCCACCTCACCCATATGTCCTAACTCATCCACTCTATTTCCTACACCCATTTCCCTATATACTCACCTATAGCACACACTCATCATCTGTATCCATCTACCACATCTCATCTACTCATCTACTACATCAATTCTCATCTACCAATCTACCACATCAATTAACTATAACTCCCACAAATCACTATTAAGCCTATATAACCCTCAAATCCCCACCCCCAACCCCCAGAAACCTCCTTTAACCCTCCAAACCCCCCCCCCTGAACCCTCCCCCCCCTCAAACAACCTACCCTAACCCACCAAACCATGATGCACTCTCCCTATCCCCTGTCCCAGGCAATATCCTATCCTGGCTACCGTCCCCATCCCCCCTCCCATCTCCATCCCAGCTCAGCCATAACGTCTGCCTGAAGAATTTGGCCCAACTTTATTACAGTCAATAAAGTTAAAGTGACTAAGGAATATCAACTGTAATACTGAGCTTAAGGAGTCAGAAATTAACCTCAGAAAGTCTTAATACTTTGGACATGGGGAGATTAACTTGGACTACAAAATTGCCTGTATTGTATATGCTTTGTATTTCTCTCTTTCTCTCACTTTCTCTCTCTTTCTCTCTCTCTCTCTCTCTCTCTCTCTCTCTCTCTCTCTCTCTCTCTCTCTCTCTCTCTCTCTCTCTCTCTCTCTCTCTTTGCTTAAATCACGAGTAAAATTCTACTACATTCATGCACTGTTGGTCAATTAAAAATCTCTCTCTCTCTCTCTCTCTCTCTCTCTCTCTCTCTCTCTCTCTCTCTCTCTCTCTCTCTCTCTCTCTCTTTGCTTAAATCACGAGTAAAATTCTACTACATTCATGCACTGTTGGTCAATTAAAAATCTCTCTCTCTCTCTCTCTCTCTCTCTCTCTCTCTCTCTCTCTCTCTCTCTCTCTCTCTCTCTCTCTCTCTCTCTCTCTCTCTCTCTTTGCTTAAATCACGAGTAAAATTCTACTACATTCATGCACTGTTGGTCCTGTATAAAACCGACATTAATAATGGATTCAACAGTTTATAAACTTTTCTCTAAAAATATCGAGAGGAAAGGATATATGAAAGAAGAGGAGTGGGATAGGAATTGAGGAAAAGGGAGAGGGAATCAGGGAAAAGATGGAACGGGGGAACGAGGGGATAGAAGAAGGGAGGAAATATGAATAGGGAAGAAAGGGGGGGGGGGGTAGTAAACGGAAATATGCATGCTAGTTTACATAGGTACAAATGCATGTATGTATATGAACTCAAGAAAAAATTCACAAAATGGTCCCTCGCAATTCTAGACGCCTAAAACCATACTAAATCTACCGTTTAAATCTACCGTCTACCTGCCAGACGAAATAGGTCATCTCCAGCATCTTCCCTAGAGTCCCACGCTCATAAAACACGCTTCTCTCCTCCCTCCATAACCCTCGAGGAAATACCTGTGCACGCTTCCATGTAATTAAGAAAATATGCCTCTTTTCTCAAGGAAATTCCCAAGTCTGTTCCCACAACGCAACTTATAAATTAACGGCCTGATAAACGCTCTCTCTCTCTTTCACACATACACACACACACGCGCACACACACAGGCAGACTCCATACACAGTTTCAGGGCTCCTGAAGTCCTGAAGTAGTAGTCCTGAAGTTCCGGGTTCAGGAACGAATGGGCAGAGTTTCTTTCACCCTGATGCATCTGTTCACCCTTGCAGTAAATAGGTATACCTGGGAGTTAGACAGCTGCTACGGGCTGCTGCTTCCTGGGGGTGTGTGTAACAAAAAGGAGGCCTGGTCGAGGACCGGGCCGCGGGAACGCTAAGCCCCGAAATCATCTCAAGATAACCTCAAGATAACACTTCCCAGTTCAAGTCCTGGAAACTGTGGCTATTTTGGTGAACTTTAATAGCAAGTCATAAAGAAAATAAAGTTAACTTACAAACTTTTCACCATAAGTTGAATTACACACACACATGTATATCTATAAATGGAAATGTCTCCATGTCTGGTCGAGGGTCGAGGTCAGACGTGTGTGGTGGCTACACACATAATATTTTTGTCCAGTTATTGCTGTTGGGTACGTGCCCAACAATGGCTGGTCAGAACTGATATTAAAAAAAAGTTTCATGTGACAGTAGAGTAATCCCTCCACGAGAATAACTAGAAATACTACCTAGATGCAACGCTTAAGGAACTGACAGAACAGATAACCAAAATATAGAGAATTGCTCCGAGGATCTAGAAAACCCAGTGACAAATATGATCCTTAGTGACTTCAATGCATCCCTGTTTAAGATGGAGGGAATTTATACAATAATATTGTTTAAACTGTATTATAATACCAAATTGTTATCAAACGATATCAAACTGTTATCAAGCGATATCAAACTGTTATCAAACGGTATCAAACTGTTATATATATATATATATATATATATATATATATATATATATATATATATATATATATATATATATATATATATATATATATATATAAACAAACTTTCTTAGCAAAATTTTATTTTGAGGATCAGTTTTGAGTTAATTAATGTGCTTCTGTCACCTTTTTACCACTATTACCCACAGGATGGGAGTGGGGTCCACCACCTCCCACAGGATAGATCATAAGACACATATACCAAAACGAACCAATATTAAAAAAAACCCTCCCTCAGACTCCAAAACTCCCCATTCCCACCCCATTATTCCTTATAACCCCACACCAGAAAAACCATACACCAACCCCCCACCTTCCCCCCCCCCCACTTCATCCCCACCACACACACACACACACACACACACACACACACACACACACACACACACACACACACACACACACACACACACACACACACACGAGAAAACACGTTTTTACCAATGAATTGAGTGGTGACGGAGGAGCTGCCTCTCTTATTTATTTTGCTGTTAGCGAACTGAACGGCCGTTTAGCGACCGTTTAGCGACCGTTTAGCGACCGTTTAGCGAACGAAACACCCCTTCCCCCCTCACCCCCCCTCACCCCCCCCCCTCGTTGTGTTATCGCTAGGGCCTAGAAAAAAAATCCTTTGGGCTAAAATGAACAAATCCACAAGGGCCGTGACGAGGATTCGAACCTGCGGTCGAATCCAATAGATCCTTTGGGCTATTGATAGGCTGATAGAGCCACTGACACTGGGGGAGGAGTGAGAGTTATTGAGGTGTATAACGATATAATATAGGTATATGAGGATATAATACAGGTATATTAGGATATAATACAGGTATATGAGGATATAATACAGGTATATGAGGATATAATACAGGTATATGAGGATATAATACAGGTATATGAGGATATAATACAGGTATATGAGGATATAATACAGGTATATGAGGATATAATACAGGTATATGAGGATATAATACAGGTATATGAGGATATAATACATGTATATGAGGATATAATACAGGTATATTAGGATATAATACAGGTACATGAGGATATAACACAGGTATATGAGGATATAGTACAGGTATATGAGGATATAATACAGGTATATTAGGATATAATACAGGTATATGAGGATATAACACAGGTATATGAGGATATAATACAGGTATATGAGGATATAATACAGGTATATTAGGATATAATACAGGTATATTAGGATATAATACAGGTATATGAGGATATAATACAGGTATATGAGGATATAATACAGGTATATGAGGATATAATACATGTATATGAGGATATAATACAGGTATATTAGGATATAATACAGGTACATGAGGATATAACACAGGTATATGAGGATATAGTACAGGTATATGAGGATATAATACAGGTATATTAGGATATAATACAGGTATATGAGGATATAACACAGGTATATGAGGATATAATACAGGTATATGAGGATATAATACAGGTATATTAGGATATAATACAGGTATATTAGGATATAATACAGGTATATGAGGATATAATACAGGTATATGAGGATATAACACAGGTATATTAGGATATAATACAGGTATATGAGGATATAATACAGGTATATTAGGATATAATACAGGTAAAAAGAGAATCAGGAGAGAAAAATAAGCCGATTAGATGATTATATGATAATGTCATATAGAATACAGTTTAGAGAAAGGAGAAGAGATGGAGGATAATAAGAGAGAAAAGGGGAAAATAATAAAGAGGAACAGCAGCAAACGAGGGAAGAAGAGAGAGAGAGAGAGAGAGAGAGAGAGAGAGAGAGAGAGAGAGAGAGAGAGAGAGAGAGAGAGAGAGAGAGAGAGTAGAAGAGACAGGAGAACACTAAAGATATATCCTTAGCCTGAATGAGTGAGAAAGAGATAAGAATAGTGAAGAAGACCTCCCAAAAGAGATAAGAAACTCGTAAACAACAAGACTGTTGGTGCCTCCAACACCACCACTGCCAACAACAACAAACAACAACAAACAACGAAAATAAACAACCAAACAGGAAACAAAAATAAAATTAAAAAGCAAAAAAAAAAAAAACTACAGTCCACGGGATGGGTATGGGGTCCACTACCGCCCACAGGATGGGTATGGGGTCCACTACCACCCACAGGATGGGTATGGGGTCCACTACCGCCCACAGGAGGGGTATGGGGTCCACTACCACCCACAGGATGGGTATGGGGTCCACTACCGCCCACAGGATGGGTATGGGGTCCACTACCGCCCACAGGATGGGTATGGGGTCCACTACCACCCACAGGATGGGTATGGGGTCCACTACCGCCCACAGGATGGGTATGGGGTCCACTACCGCCCACAGGATGGGTATGGGGTCCACTACCACCCACAGGATGGATATGGGATCCACTACCACCCACAGGAGGGGTATGGGGTCCACTACCACCCACAGGAGGGGTATGGGGTCCACTACCGCCCACAGGATGGGTATGGGGTCCACTACCACCCAATGGATGAGAGAGAGAGAGAGAGAGAGAGAGAGAGAGAGAGAGAGAGAGAGAGAGAGAGAGAGAGAGAGAGAGAGAGAGAGAGAGAGAGAGAGAGAGAAAGAGAGAGAGAGAGAGAGAGAGAGAGATGTTTGGCTCATATATATATATATATATATATATATATATATATATATATATATATATATATGAACCAAACATTAATATTACAATATCAATAAGGGAATGCACAAATAAATAGTAATATTATGCAAACTCATTCGCTCGAACCATTAGGATGGATTCTGCCGATTTTAGCGAGTCTGGCCTTGTGGTACAAAAACTGGACACTAGGGGTCACCACTTTTATGGCGGGAATAACAAACACTGCATGGAAATCTAAACTCTACTGCACCTGTTAGTTAGGGCTGGTTTTCTTCGATTCTCACCCACCAGCACCTATGGAATGAAAAAAAATAATAGGGCCACAGAAGAGGGAAATTGAGCTCTATGGCTTCGTTATATAAGGAGAATTTCGGTTTGTAGGAAATGATGCCACGTCGGTGTTATGTAAAGGACAATCGACTGAGGACAGATAAGGCTGAGAGACGAAGATAGGCATCTATGGTGTGTGTGTGTGTGTGTGTGTGTGTGTGTGTGTGTGTGTGTGTGTGTGTGTGTGTGTGTGTGTGTGTGTGTGTGTGTGTGGGTGTGGGTGGTGCTACTCCTCTGGTATCCGTTAAATTATCCAGCAAAACTTCAGTCTACCCGTCGAAGTAGCTGTCACTCAGATTAAGCAACCCGTTCTGGCACTTTCTTATAGTCAATATTGACTTATTAAATACGTGCATATGTAACATACTAATTTATTGTGAATATTTTAGTTTACCTTGAAAAGCTTCACAGAAAACACCGACCTTACCTAACCTTCTTAGTATGTTAAGATAAGCATCTTATTGGTTCATAATTACAATTATTACTTAACCTATTATAGGTATAGGTTAAGTTAAGAGAACAGGTTGGATTAAAACTACTCAAAAACAGCGAGCAGCTACACACGATTCCGAGGTCAATAGTGGAAAATGTACACGCTGAAAATTCTCTGTGTAACACTTAAGTCCCGAAGAAGAACTTCGCCTACTTACAAGACCTAAAGAAGGTGTTAGAACGAGAAGACACATGGCTGATGGTATTCAATTCCAGAAGTGTAATGCTACACAGAAGAGGGACAAAAAGAAACACGAAGGAGCGCGAGAAAAAAGGTGGAAAAACCCCAGCTACAGAAGAGTGATTTGGCAGGACAGAAGAGTGATTTAGCTGGACATATTGCACGAGTATCGAATTGCACACAAAGAAAACGATTGGGCTTTCACGAAAAAAAAAGAACTCGAACAAGGACACCTTGAAGAAAAGACATAAAACCCAAACCAGAGAATTTTTTTGTAAAATATGCAGAAAAAAAATGAATTCCCCTTCCAGTTAAACCCGAGACGGTTGATCAATTCCAGAGATGTGCAACACGGCTGGTTCGCAAAGCGAGAGAACTGAGCCTGTTACCTAGCAGTAAAATAGGTACCTGGGTGTTAGTCAGCTGTCACGGACTGCTTCCTGGGGGTGGAGGCCTGGTCGAGGACCGGGCCGCGGGGACACTAAAAAGCCCCGAAATCATCTCAAGATCTCAAGATAGCAATGATCAACTTAAGAATCCGGCAAGGTCAGAGAGAATCCAGGATTAAAACTGTGCAAAACTTTCAGACCAATAGACCAAGTAGGGTGATAAAAGATTTAACACATGAGTAGCAGTAGGACCAGAGGACACGGCTGCAAACACAAGTTGAAGATATGCAAGGAACAACCCGTTCTCGCACTTGCTTATAGTCAATATTGGCTTATTTAATAAGTGCATATGTGACATACTAATTGATTGTGAATATTTTAGTTTACATTTAAAAGCTTCATAGAAAACCCCGACCTCACCTAATCTTCTTAGTTTGTTAAGATAAGCATCTTATTGCTTCTTATTTACAATTATTACTTAACCTATCAACGGTATAGGTTAAGTAATAATTATAATTAAGAAGCAATAAGACGTTTATCTTAACATACTAAGAAGGTTAGGTGAGGTCAGTGTTTTCTATGACGCTTTTAAATGTAAACTAAAATATTCACAATCAATTAGTATGTCACATATGCACTTATTAAATAAGCCAATATTGACTATAAGCAAGTGCGAGAACGGGTTGCAAGGATATGCTCTTATACAGAGGAAGTAATGAGCTAGTTGAATGCACTGAAGTAGTTAGCCGTGCAAGCTACATCATCTGTTCACAGTACCTTGTGCTACAATGAACTAAGGTAAGGTAATTACGAGGAGAAAGTACTAAGCCTGTATGTCTATATAGCTACAGTGAACTAAAATGTCAAGAACTTTCAAAATCTTAAAATGCCAAAGCTAGAAAGCAGTACCCATGGCTTCGATTCCCGGCCGAGGCAGAAACAAATGGGTAGAATTTTTTTCACCTGATGGCTCTTTTCACCTAGCAGTAAATAGCCACCTGGGAGTTAGACATCTGCTAGGCGCTGCTTCCTGGGAATATGTGTTTGTGTGTGTATTAGAAATACATGTAGTAGACATAATAGAGGGGGACTCCCCCCCCAGATCGGTTAGAAAGGCGGGGTCCAAGAGCTGATAACTCGATTCTGCAGACACAAATAATACATATAGTATTCATTGACATGTATAGGTAACAGGGGGATCAGGGTGAAAGAGACTCTGCCCATTTGTTTCCGCCTCCGCCGGGGATCGAACCCGGAACCTCAGGACTACGAATTCGAACGGACAGAGAGAGAATTATCAGCGGAAGGCGCCATACCATTACGACAATATAGTACTTGGAAAGGGTTAGGATAAGGATTTTTCATGGGACGAGAGAAAGGAATTGTGTCCAACCACTTGGACGGTCGGGGATTGAACACCGACCTGCATGAAGCGAGACCGTCGCTCTACCGTCCAGCCCAAGTAGTTGGACGACAGAGAGGGAAGTGACACGATATTAAATACTCCAACAAAGGCGTATATGGATTAACCCGTCCTCTTAAAAATAACGTCACTTTTGGCTCGTATGCGCACTATGGCCAAATTTGGACGTAATTTGAAATGAAATCCACTCACAAAAGTGACGTTCTGTTCCGTTTTCTGTTTGAGTCGTCCGGCGTACGCGCAGAGGTTATAAGAGGACACTTTAAATTAACGTTTTTCATAACGTTTTGAAACTTTATGAGAATTTCCTGCCCACCTAACCTATCAGAGGACCCTTAACTTACTGTTGTTGAAAAAAAAAATCCCAAATTTATTTTCATATTTTTTTCAATTTCAAATTACGTCCAAATTCGGCCATACTGGCAAACGGCCAAAAGCGACGTTCTTTTTAAGAGGACAGGTTGTCCATAACAACGCAACTATCGACATTTCAATTTTTATAACGCGGGGACGCGGTAGATAACGATCAGAGCTGATCCGTCAAACCGGTTCCGCGGGCCTTGCTGTTGACAGCGCCAAGATCTGTTTTGGCGTGAAAGCATCTTGACAGCTGCCATAACCCAACGGCAAGATGTACCGATTAAAAAATAATTAACACAAATTTGCATGATGCTATAAATCAGTTGTGGTCGGCATTAATTTCGGGACTTTAGATTTTCTTGTGACTTGAGACAAAGATTGGATGAGATAAGATAGGATGAGAGAGGAAGAAATAGTGAGATAACTGCATATAAATAGTGTGAGAAAGAGAGAGAGATGCGCATTATATATATATATATATATATATATATATATAAGCTTCTGAAATTTGTTTTAAGGCTGATCGATACACTGTTCCTCAATCGTTTATTTTTGGTGTGAAACGAGTTATCTTCTCTCTGTTATTTACCTATTTTGGTGTCTCGTCCCTTTCCCTATTTTCATTACCTTGCATTTTCTTGAATTGCACTCAAGTAGCCATCATTTACTCCATTGTTGTAGCTTGACCAGTTTTTTTTTTCCCCGCGGCCTGGTCCTCGGCCAGGCCTCCACCCCCAGGAAGCAGCCCGTGACAGCTGACTAACACCCAGGTACCTATTTTACTGCTAGGTAACAGGGGGCATAGGATGAAAGAAACTCTGCCCATTGTTTCTCGCTGGCGCCTGGGATAGAACCCAGGACCACAGGATCACAAGTCCAGCGTGCTGTCCGCTCGGCCGACCGGCTCCCTTGCAGACCTAGACGCTATGATTCTAAATTATATGTGTGTGATTCTAAGTTACCGGTGAACTCACCAACATATACAACAGAATGATGATGACCAGACCACACACTAGAAGTTGAAGGGACGACGACGTTTCGGTCCGTCCTGGACCGAAACTATTTCAGCCACGTTATTGTGACTCATCGCCTGCATATCGAAAACAGGCGTATCTATTACTTCTATTACTGGTTTATTTTGATTTCTTCATTCTTCCTTTTGACTTCCTCCTGCTTCTGATGGATAGATGTTCTTTCACGCAGAACAATGTTCTATTGTGTTCATTTACAGCTTGCTTTATACATTTGCATTGGAGTCTCTCTGATGGGAGTAGAATCCCAGAGGCTAGATTCACGAAGAAGTTACGCAAACACTTACGAACCTGAACATCTTTTCTCAATGTTTAGCGGCTTTGTTTACAATTATTAAACAGTTATAATGAGCTCCGAAGCACCAGGAGGCTGTTTATAACAATAACAACAGTTGATTACCAAGTTTTCATCCTTGTAAACAGTTTAATCAATGTAACCAAAGCCGTCAATGACTGAGGAAAGATGTACACGTTCGTAAGTGCTTACGTAACTGCTTCGTGAATCTGGCCCCAGGATTTCTGGCAGTTTAGGAAGATGGAGTCACCCATCCTTCTCCTTCTTGTCCAATCGCTTTCATCTTGTAAGAACTTGGGTGGGTTTGCTAAGAATTTTTTGCCTTCACATTCGTCCGTCGTTGTGAAACTCTATACACGGTACATACAAAGGGAGCCGGTCGGCCGAGCGGACAGCACGCTGGACTTGTGATCCTGTGGTCCTGGGTTCGATCCCAGGCGCCGGCGAGAAACAATGGGCAGTGTTTCTTTCACCCTGTGCCCCTGTTACCTAGCAGTAAAATAGGTACCTGGGTGTTAGTCAGCTGTCACGGGCTGCTTCCTGGGGGTGGAGGCCTGGTCGAGGACCGGGCCGCGGGGACACTAAAAATCCCCGAAATCATCTCAAGATAACCTCAAGATAACGGTGTGGGCGCATGCGGTAGAGTAATTACCTAAGTGTAGTTACAGGATAAGAGGTATGTGCTCGTGGTGTCCCGTCTTCCCAATACTCTTTGGTCGTATAAAACGCTTTGAAATTACTGACGGTTTTGTACTAGCTCTATCTATAAATCTATCAATTTTTGTACTCACTTAGTTGAATAACCCCTTCTATGTATGTACTTTACCTGAATAAACATTTGAATTTGAATTTGAATTTGTTTTAGTCTCCACCACCACCTCACTTAGCTTGTGTGTGTATTCACCTAGTTGTGCTTGTGGGGATTGATCTCCGGCTCTTTCGGCCCATCTCTCAACTGTCACTGAATCAACTGAATTTTGTTTTCGCACATACGCCACACACACCCACATAGGAAGCAGGCTGTAGCAGCTGTCTAACTCCCAGGTACCTGTTTACTGCTAGATAACAGGGGCATTAGGGTGAATGAAACTGCCCATTTGTTTCCGCCATCGCTGGAAATCGAAACCCCAGACCCCAGGATTACGAGCCCGGAGCGCTGTTCACTCAGCTGTCAGGCCCCTGTGTGTGTGTGTGTGTGTGTGTGTGTGTGTGTGTGTGTGTGTGTGTGTGTGTGTGTGTGTGTGTGTGTGTGTGTGTGTGTGTGTTTACTATTTGTGTTTTTGCGGGGGTTGAGCTTTGCTCTTTCGGCCCGCCTCTCAACTGTCAATCAACTGTTTACTAACTACTTTTTTTTTTTTTTTTTCCACACCACACACACACACACACCCCAGGAAGCAGCCCGTGACAGCTGACTAACTCCCAGGTACCTATTTACTGCTAGGTAACAGGGGCATTCAGGGTGAAAGAAACTTTGCCCATTTGTTTCTGCCTCGTGCGGGAATCGAACCCGCGCCACAGAATTACGAATCCTGCGCGCTATCCACCAGGCTACGAGGCCCCTATGTGTGTGTGTGTGTGTGTGTGTGTGTGTGTGTGTGTGTGTGTGTGTGTGTGTGTGTGTGTGTGTGTGTGTGTGTATGTGTGTCTTTAATGGGGATTTATGTAAGTGTGAATGCATGTTCGTGTGTGCATTGATTAATCTGAAATAATCCAAAAACTAATCCCAAAGTGATTAATCCATAATAACGCCCTCCCTCGTTAGCTGCGACCCACTAACAAACAAACAAACCAACGAAGCAGCAATAACAGCAGGTTAGGCTTAAAAAACAGTCAAAAACCAAAAAAAAAGGTCATTAGGTCATAAAACACAAAATAGGTCACAATAAGCAATCAATAAACACAAAACAACACAAATAAGGTCACACCCAAAAAAAGGTCATAAGTTCATAAGGTTGGGTGGATTAGAATCCACGCCCAAGTCACGCCAACCTTGGCGGGTTGGATCCACTCAACTGTGACGGGTTGCAGTCACGGTGCAGACTCTGGTTTGCACGCTTGTTACAACAGCACATTGAACGGAGATTGTCCCTTGTTCCTCGTATGTAAGTGAATGCTAATGAAACGCACTCGTATCGCCCCTTACAACGATAACAATTGAACAATTGTATTAACAATTAACAAAAAAACAAACAAAATATTACAATAAACAGGAGTTCAAAATGGCATGACGATTACCCTGATAATTTTAACGTTATCTACATCGTCAAAATCCCAGTGCTTTCATGAATTTAAAAGCGTTTTAATATCAACGTTTTATCTAACTATGGAATACCTTCTTGGACATGGGGTCCGTTAGATTAAGACGCTTCTGAATAGATACTAACCACTAGATACTTTTACGTATATATATATATATATATATATATATATATATATATATATATATATAAGGATTAACTGATCGCTAATCTTTAACTGTTCGCCTCTGCTCATCCAGCTGTAATTGTGGAATTGGTTGTAAACCATTTGGCGGATCGTGATCTAGGGGTGGGACTTAGTAGGGTAAGGTTTACCTTGAACTATAGGAAGGGAAAACTCTCAGCCTGCAGTGTAAATCGTTTGATTTTTTACCCACCTGTGTTAGAGAGAGAGAGAGAGAAAGAGAGAGAGAGAGAGGGAGAGAGAGCAAGCGACACAAAAGGAGAACTTTCTATCTAGACATACTATCATACTCAGCATTCCTTCAGACACTTCTGTGCCTTGTATAACTTTCCTCTGAGTAATGGTAGGATACTGGGTAGTGATACTGGGCAGTGGTACTGGGCAGTGGTACTGGGCAGTGGTACTGGGTAGTGGTACTGGGCAGTGGTACTGGGCAGTGGTACTGGGCAGAGGTACTGAGTAGTGGTACTGGGCAGTGGTACTGGGCAGTGGTACTGGGCAGTGGTACTGGGTAGTGGTACTGGGCAGTGGTACTGGGCAGTGGTACTGGGCAGTGGTACTGGGTAGTGGTACTGGGCAGTGGTACTGGGTAGTGGTACTGGGCAGTGGTACTGGGCAGTGGTACTGAGTAGTGGTACTGGGCAGTGGTACTGGGCAGTGGTACTGGGCAGTGGTACTGGGCAGTGGTACTGGGCAGTGGTACTGGGTAGTGGTACTGGGCAGTGGTACTGAGTAGTGGTACTGGGTAGTGGTACTGGGCAGTGGTACTGGGTAGTGGTACTGGGCAGAGGTACTGAGTAGTGGTACTGGGCAGTGGTACTGGGCAGTGGTACTGGGTAGTGGTACTGGGTAGTGGTACTGGGCAGTGGTACTGGGTAGAGGTACTTATACCTGAAAATATAACAATTCTACCTATTTATTCTGTAGGCATAACTAGTATATTATACTCATCAGAAATGATCAATCACTATCCCTAAATATTTACAAAAAATTGTGCTCACCTAATTGGGCTTGCAGGGTCGAGTTTCAGCTCCTTGAAACCACCTCTCAGCATCTCAAATCTCTATCTTAATGGCCGTAATAAAACCATCTCCGTACAAGACTTCCTCCCATCACCCATTAACGAGCCTCTAACTATCCCATCCCCCCATGTTCCTCCACTTCATATACGACCCCCATATACGACCCCCATATACGACTCTTTTTCCCCGAGTAAGACTAAGTAAAATATCCTAGCGATAAAAAATATAATGATATATGAAGCATCCCCGCGAACTATAAAACTGCGCAGCGCTTGATATATATCCGCGAAATGTGAAGAAACTCCTAATGACCTCATTATAACCTATTTCGTCCCGCCTTGAAGATGGTGATCACGCTGTTACGGTGTCTAATTACTCTAGTTCCTCCATTAATGTTATCCAACTACTTTGGCTCATAGAGACTTCTTAAGTGACGGCTGTGGCCCATGGAGACTTCTTAAGTGACGGCTGTGGCCCATGGAGACTTCTTAAGTGACGGCTGTGGCCCATGGAGACTTCTTAAGTGACGGCTGTGGCCCATGGAGACTTCTTAAGTGACGGCTGTGGCCCATGGAGACTTCTTAAGTGACGGCTGTGGCCCATGGAGACTGGAGACTTCTTAAGTGACGGCGGTGGTTTATAGAGACTTCTTTGGGACGTCTGTGGTCTATAGAGACTTCTTTGGGACGTCTGAGGTCTATAGAGACTTCTTTGGGACGTCTGAGGTCTATAGAGACTTCTTTGGGACGTCTGTGGTCTATAGAGACTTCTTTGGGACGTCTGAGGTCTATAGAGACTTCTTTGGGACGTCTGTGGTCTATAGAGACTTCTTTGGGACGTCTGTGGTATATAGAGACTTCTTTGGGACGTCTGTGGTCTATAGAGACTTCTTTGGGACGTCTGTGGTCTATAGAGACTTCTTTGGGACGTCTCTGGTCTATACGGCACCATCTTTGATCTATCTTTAGGACGTCTGTGATCGTCCCCCCAAAAAACAGACAAAAACGGAGATCTCCAAAGGACTCAGCCCCAAATACTGAACTATTAATACTGAAAAACATTCCGTGGAACAACAAGAAAAATCTGGGGAGTTTATATATATATTTAAATTATAAAACAAAATGCTAAATAATTTTGTTTAAAAGCTGGAGATTGAGCTAGATTTTAACCCACACATACACCAGTCGCCCCCCATATACTTCCACCCCATTAACCCATTATTCCACCCCCCTCCCCATTATATACTTCCATTCACCCTTTAATAGGGAAGCCGAGAAGTCTTACCCAGCCACTGCTCTTGAACACCACTGCCACAATGCTGAACATGTTCAATATTTTGCAGAAACATCTGTGAACTTGTGTGTGTGTGTGTGTGTGTGTGTGTGTGTGTGTGTGTGTGTGTGTGTGTGTGTGTGTGTGTGTGTGTGTGTGTGTGTACTCACCTAGTTGTGTCTGCAGGATCGAGCATTGACTCTTGGATCCCGCCTTTCGAGCATCGGTTGTTTACAGCAATGACTCCTGTCCCATTTCCCTATCATACCTGGTTTTAAAGTTATGAATAGTATTTGCTTCCACAACCTGTTCCTGAAGTGAATTCCATTTTCCTGTGTGTGTGTGTGTGTGTGTGTGTGTGTGTGTGTGTGTGTGTGTGTGTGTGTGTGTGTGTGTGTGTGTGTGCGTGTGTGTGTGTGTGTGCGTGTGTGTGTGTGTGTGTGTGTTTGTGTGTGTGTTTGTGTGTGTGTGTGTGTTTGTGTGTGTGTGTGTGTGTGTGTGTGTGTGTGTGTGTGTGTGTGTGTGTGTGTGTGTGTGTGTGTGTGTGTGTGTGTGTGTGTGTGTGTGTAGGATATAGTGGTTCATCTTGCCTCAGCTGCAGAAGACTATAGCATCTTCAAGACGAGCATTATTCTTCATAACGACTTCGTGAGCTTAGCATAAAACGCTGCAATGTCTTCTCGTTAATGACCACAGGGGCCGACCACACGCCGTTAGCGATATTACCAAAAATGACAATATGAAAATGAGAAATAAAACACAGACTCGATCCGGCCAAAAGAAGGCTTCTAATGCAATGGAGAATTGGATATGCATTGTGATCAAAGGGATTGCATGCATCTGTACCTCTCTATCTGGAATGCACTTAACTTGCCTTAGAGACAAAGAAGCATTAACATCTGATGTTAATTACGAGTTCGCTTAGCACAGACGAGAGTTATTAATCGTCTGAGCTGTCTCCAGACCGTTAGACGGAGAACTTTCCCTCCGAGAACAATGTCTCGTGGAACACGACAGAGGATACGACAGGATGAACAACCCAGCGGGTTTTCTTCCTATTGGGGAGTGTTGTACATGCTGCTATGGCGGTGTGTCCACTCACAAGGTGAGTGGTGCTGCTCAATACTGTCACTATGGCGGTGTGTTCACTCACAGGATGAGTGGCGCTGCCCAATACTGTCACTATGGTGGTGTGTCCACTCACAAGGTGAGTGGCGCTGCTCAATACTGTCACTATGGCGGTGTGTTCACTCACAAGGGGAGTGGCGCTGCCCAATACTGTCACTATGGCGGTGTGTTCACTCACAGGATGAGTGGCGCTGCCCAATACTGTCACTATGGTGGTGTGTTCACTCACAGGATGAGTGGAGCTGCCCAATACTGTCACTATGGTGGTGTGTTCACTCACAGGATGAGTGGCGCTGCCCAATACTGTCACTATGGCGGTGTGTCCACTCACAGGATGAGTGGCGCTGCCCAATACTGTCACTATGGCGGTGTGTCCACTCACAGGATGAGTGGCGCTGCCCAATACTGTCAATATGGCGGTGTGTCCACTCACAGGATGAGTGGCGCTGCCCAATACTGTCAATATGGCGGTGTGTCCACTCACAGGATGAGTGACGCTGCCCAATAAACTCGCCCCTCGGGGCAAAATTTAGACTGCATTGGAACATATTGCCCTATATGGCGCTGCTCTGATTTACATCCACCCAAAACAGTTCATAAATATGTCTCACCTACGCTTGAAACAATCCATATAAATTGTCTTACACAGTAATTTGTTCCACAAATCTTATTCCCAAACCAGCACATCCAAAACTTCTTTTTCTGAAATTCAACTTAGCGAATCCGTATCCTTGAGAATCCTGCTTTAGGCATGATGACTGTATTAAGATAAACGGGAATACATCTTAAAGCAAGAATGTATAAATACAAGTATTATGGTACCTCACAACCCAATGCATATTGTATATAAATAAATTTATAAAATAAATAAATGCTCAAGAAGTTTGTCTTAAGAACACAGCAACGAAAACTCTGCCTTGAAAGAATTACCTCATTTCAAGGGAGTACATCAGAATTTATGTGTGTATGTGTGTATGAAAGTATGTATGTCTATGAGTGAATGGGAGTGTGTGTTGTGTGGGACAGGATCAAAGAGGTTTGGCTCTTTGGTCCCGCCTCTTAACTGTCCATCAACCGGTGTACAGAATCATGATTGTGTGTGTGTGTGTGTGTGTGTGTGTGTGTGTGTGTGTGTGTGTGTGTGTGTGTGTGTGTGTGTGTGTGTGTGTGTGTGTGCGTGTGTGCGTGTGTGTGTGTGTGTATGTGTGCTTAATTACTTAATTTCTCATTTAATTGTGCTTGCGGCATATGCCAGGCTGCCCAACATAAGAACGGCATTCAGAAACTTGTGTAAGGAATCATTCAGAACTTTGTATTCCACATATGTCAGGCCAATCCTGGAGTATGCAGCCCCAGCATGGAGTCCATATCTAGTCAAGGATAAGACCAAATTGGAAAAGGTTCAAAGGTTTGCCACCAGACTAGTACCCGGGCTGAGAGGTATGAGCTACGAGGAGAGACTACGGGAATTAAACCTCACTTCGCTGGAAGGCAGAAGAGTTAGGGGGAGACATGATCACCACATTCAAGATTCTCAAGGGAATTGATAGGGTAGATAAAGACAGGCTATTTAACACAAGGGGCACGCGCACTAGGGGACACAGGTGGAAATTGAGTGCCCAAATGAGCCACAGAGATATTAGAAAGAACTTTTTTAGTGTCAGAGTGGTTGACAAATGGA
>NC_091236.1:11715960-11767528 GCF_040958095.1 Procambarus clarkii
GATTGTATTGTGGTTGTGTGGTGATGGTGAGATTGGGTTGATGTGGTGGTGGGGCAGTGGGCGCGTGTAGTGGTGGAATGCTTGGGTTGATGAGATAATGTATTTTTTATTAAATTTTGCCCCGAGGGGCGAGTTTATTGGGTAGCGCCACTCATCCTGTGAGTGGACACACCGCCATAGTGACAGTATTGGGCAGCGCCACTCATCCTGTGAGTGGACACACCACCATAGTGACAGTATTGGGCAGCGCCACTCATCCTGTGAGTGGACACACCGCCATAGTGATAGTATTGGGCAGCGCCACTCATCCTGTGAGTGGACACACCGCCATAGTGACAGTATTGGGCAGCGCCACTCATCCTGTGAGTGGACACACCGTCATAGTGACAGTATTGGGCAGCGCCACTCATCCTGTGAGTGGACACACCGGTATAGTGACAGTATTGGGCAGCGCCACTCATCCTGCGAATGGACACACCGCCATAGTGACAGTATTGGGCAGCGCCACTCATCCTGCGAATGGACACACCGCCATAGTGACAGTATTGGGCAGCGCCACTCATCCTGCGAATGGACACACCGCCATAGTGATAGTATTGGGCAGCGCCACTCATCCTGCGAATGGACACACCGCCATAGTGACAGTATTGGGCAGCGCCACTCATCCTGTGAGTGGACACACCGGTATAGTGACAGTATTGGGCAGCGCCACTCATCCTGTGAGTGGACACACCGGTATAGTGACAGTATTGGGCAGCGCCACTCATCCTGCGAATGGACACACCGCCATAGTGATAGTATTGGGCAGCGCCACTCATCCTGCGAATGGACACACCGCCATAGTGACAGTATTGGGCAGCGCCACTCATCATGCGAATGGACACACCGCCATAGTGACAGTACTGGGCAGCGTCACTCATCCTGCGAATGGACACACCGCCATAGCAGCATGTACAACACTCCCCAATAGGAAGAAAACCCGCTGGGTTGTTCATCCTGTCACTTATAACGCTGGATGTTGTGCTGGTAAAGAAAGAGTTGTAATTCTACCAGTCTTTTCAGTTGGCATGTTATGATATATTTTTGCTGTAGATTTTCACATTTTTTCTCCTAGATGATGCTAATGTGTTTGGGTTTAATTACAGAAACTTGTAGGAAGTTATACAAAAAAAGTTGGTAGAAAGTCGGTGATGTTAGAGAGCGATAATCACGCAATTAAGTCATGACACCGCCATAACAGATAGACAGGCATGACCGAGCTATACTAGACGGGTATAACAGCACAATAACAAACATAACAAAACCACCGCACCAGACAGACAGATAGACAGGCATGACCGAGCTATACTAGACGGGTATAACAGCACAATAACAAACATAACAAAACCACCGCACCAGACAGACAGACAGAGACATGACAGAACCACCACATCACACCAAATAGACAGGACAGCAGCACACCTATTAGACAGAACTGTATCATACTAGACAGGCAGCAGTACAAGATAGACAAAACAAATATCAAAATATTCTTTTAAACTTTAACTTGATTAATTGAAGGATCTAAGAATGTGTTTGGCTGTAAGAATACCCCCCAAGAACAACATTAATACGTGGTGATAATTTCTCTATTCAAAGGAGAATAGACTAGGAATAGTAAAAGCATCAGTGGTGTAACCAACCTAGAAACTTTAGGGACATACAAGCACAGTGACATCAGAGGTGTAATCAATGTAGAAACTTTAAGGACAGACACTGACATCAGAGGTGTAACCAATCTAGAAACTTTAAGGACAGACACTGACATCAGGGGTGTAACCAATGTAGAAACTTTAAGGACAGACACTGACATCAGAGGTGTAACCAATCTAGAAACTTTAAGGACAGACACTGACATCAGGGGTGTAACCAATGTAGAAACTTTAAGGACAGACACTGACATCAGAGGTGTAACCAATGTAGAAACTTTAAGGACAGACACTGACATCAGAGGTGTAACCAATCTTGAAACTTTAGGGACCCACAAACGGTATAACATCACATGGTGTAACCAAAGTTGACAAACGTCTCGATAACTATTGCAACTTAAAAAAAAAGATACCATTTTGGTATACTTTGAAAAAAAAAAATATACACTTTGTGAAGACCTGTGAGACCCGTATTCACTATTCTCTTGGGAATAGTGAATAGTGAGAAGGCAGCCCCTTCTCACTATCTTACAAACCTCAAATACGAAATAGTTTTGTTCAACTACAAGCGTAGAAACTAGCCTATAGAGCTCAATAATAAGTTCCTTAAAGCACCGTTAAACTTAAACAAGCTAAAAACTTGCTTTAAACTTGCAAGGTTAAAGTTGGGTTAAACTTGCAAGGTTAAACTTGGGTTAAACTTGCAATGATTAAAGCGTGAGGAAAGGTTACAGCAGACAAGGCGTTAGCAATTAACAAGAACTAAGCAGGAAAAGACTATTAAGAGTTCTAAGATACGCAACTAGACTTCCTACCCTGAAGGAGCTATGGAAATAGACTGCAGAAACCGGACTTTACCTTGAGAAAAGACTTAACTGACAATTATAGACGCGATGCATAAGAGAAACCTGATAAAGATGACAAAGAAAGAAAGATGGACCAAGACGGTGCGTGAAAGAGCGTGTGTCACAGAGCACTTTAGCATCGTAGGAATTGTGGCTACAACAAAGAGAATGAAACAAGCTGAATACACAGAACTTAAGATCAAACGCGATAAAGCGAGAGAGAGAGAGAGAGAGAGAGAGAGAGAGAGAGAGAGAGAGAGAGAGAGAGAGAGAGAGAGAGAGAGAGAGAGAGAGAGAGAGAGAGAGAGAGAGAGACAGTCAGAGAGACAGAGAGAGACAGAGACAGAGAGAGACAGAGACAGACAGAGAGAGACAGAGACAGAGACAGACACAGAGAGAGAGAGACAGAGACAGACATAGAGAGAGAGACAGAGACAGAGAGCGAGACAGACAGACACAGAGAGAGAGACAGAGAGCGAGACAGACAGACACAGAGAGACGTGTTATCAGCCAAGGACCCTCCTGACCTGCTGTGTTCAAGTATCTGTTCCCATTTTTTTTCTCCCCCCTTATATTGCACCAATCAATTAGGAGCCGTCAATCCATTAGGTAAATTGGATGTAGGTGCCATTACTCGGCGAGTGTCATTGAGCGACTGCTTCAATACACAGGTTCAAGGCTTGTTTGAGATCCACCGCCAACCACGGACTCGATTTACGGCGCCGATTACCGCTCGACTGACAGAGAGTGACTTGATAAGGTTCGCCAATATAACAAGAATCTCACTAGAATTTTCGCCTCTGGAGAGCGAACGAAATTAGCGTTCGCCTTGGTTGTTGTGGTGTGCATTTGAGGCTTTTACAAGCGGCTGTTTTTTCTTCTATATCACTAATAACGACGGATAATGACTCTGACGCATCGAAGACTCGTTAAAAGGTTCCTGAATAGGGCTGAATCCTCCTGAAGGAGTCGTTGGCGCCTGGTATATCCGCCTCCTCCGACTGTCGTACCCACAATGTGACCCCCAGAAAAGAGGCCAAAGGTAAGGAAAAGGGTGAACAAAGGGACAGGTAAACATTGCCGGGGTCTTGTCAAAGCGGCGGGCGGCCCGACAAGTCCCACAAGGTGCAAACGTGTTCTGCATCCTAGACCAGATACCTTCCTCTGGATAGCACCTAAGGGTTACCTTTGAGGTTACCTTTGAGGTTACCTTGAGATGTTTTCAGGGGGGCTTAGCGTCCCCGGGGCCCGGTCGTCGACCAGGCCACACCAGGGGGCGCTGGTAGAGAGGGGAGACTCCCAGGCCAACATGGATTTCGAGCGGGAAGATCGTGCCTCTCACAGCTACTTGAGCACTACGACAAAGTCACTGAGGCATTAGAAGAGAAACAGAATGCTGATGTGATATACACGGACTTCGCAAAGGCCTTCGATAAATGTGACCATGGCGTGATAGCACACAAAATGAAGTCAATGGGAATAACCGGTAAAGTAGGACGCTGGATACTCAGTTTTCTGTCAAACAGGACTCAGCGAGTAACTGTCAACCATATAAAATCTAGTCCAAGTGCAGTGAAAAGCTCTGTACCTCAGGGTACAGTCCTTGCACCACTGCTTTTCCTTATTCTCATATCAGATATAGACAAAAATACAAGTCACAGCTTCGTATCATCCTTTGCAGATGACACAAAAATCAGTATGAAAATTACCTCGGCTGAGGACATTGAAAAACTTCAAGCTGATATTAATAAAGTTTTCGACTGGGCATCAGAAAATAACATGATGTTTAACAGTGATAAATTCCAGGTACTCAGGTACGGTAAAAATGAGGACCTTAAACATAATACAGAGTACAAAACACAATCAAATGTACCCATAGTAGGAAAACAGCATGTAAAGGATTTGGGAATAATAATGTCGGACGACCTAACGTTTAAGGAGCATAACCAAGCAAATATTGCGACAGCCAGAAAAATGATAGGATGGATTACGAGAACTTTCAAATCCAGGGATCCCATCACAATGGTTGTACTCTTCAAGGCACTTGTGTTGTCCCGTCTTGAGTACTGCTCAGTACTCACTTCCCCCTTCAAAGCAGGAGAGATTGCTGAAATAGAGGGAATACAGAGAACATATACGGCACGCATAGACGCAATAAAGCACCTAAATTATTGGGATCGTCTCAAAGCCCTCCAAATGTACTCACTAGAAAGAAGACGAGAGAGATATCAAATAATATACACCTGGAAGATACTGGAGGGCCAAGTACCAAATCTACACAGTAAAATAACAACGTACTGGAGTGAACGACATGGAAGAAAATGTAGAATAGAACCAATGAAGAGCAGAGGTGCCATAGGCACAATCAGAGAACACTGTATAAACATCAGAGGTCCGCGGTTGTTCAACGTCCTCCCAGCAAGCATAAGAAATATTGCCGGAACAACCGTGGACATTTTCAAGAGGAAACTAGATTTATTCCTCCAAGGAGTGCGGGACCAACCGGGCTGTGGTGGGTATGTGGGCCTGCGGGCCGCTCCAAGCAACAGCCTGGTGGACCAAACTCTCACAAGTCGAGCCTGGCCTCGGGCCGGGCTTGGGGAGTAGAAGAACTCCCAGAACCCCATCAACCAGGTATCAACCAGGTATCAACCAGGCGAGAAGGGTGAGGGGAAGCGTTAGAAGAGAAATGGGTAAAGGAATGGAAGTAATAAAGAGTAAAAGGAAGGAGGAATAGAGGGGAGGGAAGGGGAATTACAGTAAATATTGAGTAGGATTTTGTGAAAAAAGGGGTTTAAATGTATGTATTTTTGGGGGGAGAAAGGGTAAAAAAGGATAAGGAGAAGGATGGGATACTCTTAGAAGCTAAGGATGAGGATTAGGAGACCCTAGAGGGTAAGAGCTAGGATAAATGAGGATAACACACTAAAGATTTAAGAGTTAATGGTGAGGATTAAACGACCTTTTAAGATTCCAGAGGCGAGGGTGGATGAGGAGAAATGGCCAAGGGATAGGATAACAAGAACATAAGGATTAAAGGGTAAACGAGAAAAAAATTAGGAGACCCTTTATAGGCAGGATAAAAAAAATCCTAGTGTTTATATAGCAGAGGAAAGACGAAAAAAAACTTAGGGTTTTCCTATCACCTTAATCCTTCCTATTAAGGAAGGATTATTCCTAAATCCCTCCTATTAAACCCTTGGGTTTAATGGATAGAAAGGATGGATAAAAAACCCAAGAATTTAGAATTTATGTAGAAAAGAAGGTAGATTCTGTGGTGTTTTAAGTAGAAGGAGGCCTGGTCGACGACCGGGCCGCGGGGACACTAAGTCCGGGGACACTAAGCCCCGGAACCACCTCAAGGTAGCCTCAAGGTAGGAGGAAGAAAGGTCCCTTAAAAACCCCCCTATAGGGGTTTTTAGGGTCCCTAAAACCCACCTATAAGGTTTTTTTAGGGACTAACAAGGGATGGAAAGGGGGGGGGGGGGGGAGGGGGGATGTGAACCATCGGGTGTGACAGTTAGCGCTGTTAGTCTCGCACTGGATTGCCGACTACCTCGACCTTTACGGCCCCTTGCGATAAGGCAGTCAGTTGCCTGACATGAAAGCTAATCGTTTGCCGGCTGGAAGAGGAGGTGTATTTGGTGGTCTGTGGTTGTGGTGGGTGGACGGAGTCTGGTTGTTGTGGTGGTGTTAGTGGGGGTAGGTAGTGGTGGTAGTGGTGGTGGTGGTAGAAGCAGCTGAGGGAAGGGATGGTAGCCACGGCTTAACCGCCAAGATGAACGTCCAGCGCCTGGTTTATAGGTGTCGCCGATAAGAGTCGGGTTTAACACAAACTTTAATTGGTTTTGTGTCTGGGTGGCTATAGTAGGAGGCAGGTAAACCATGGTTGGCCAGGGACAGGTAAACCATGGTTGGCCAGGGACAGGTAAACCATGGTTGGCCAGGGACAGGTAAACCATGGTTGGCCAGGGACAGGTGAACCACGGTTGATCATGGTAGAGGGCAATGGGGGATATGGTAGGTAGAAAGGAAACATGATGGTTGGCATGGTGTCCATTGTATATATAATGATAGCTATTGCAGAGTCAGAATTTTGTGGAAGACTGTAATTATATTGATGAGGATGTTATGGGTTGATGATGTGAGGTTTGTGTGTGTGTGTGTGTGTGTGTGTGTGTGTGTGTGTGTGTGTGTGTGTGTGTGTGTGTGTGTGTGTGTGTGTGTGTGTGTGTGTGTGTGTGTGTGTGTGTGTGTGTGTATGTGTGTGTGTGTGTGTGTGTGTGTGTGTGTGTGTGTGTGTGTGTGTGTGTGTGTGTGTGTGTGTGTACTCACCTAATTGTACTCACCTAATTGTGCTTGCGGGGGTTGAGCTCTGGCTCTTTGGTCCCGCCTCTCAACCGTCAATCAACTGGTGTACAGATTCCTGAGCCTATTGGGCTCTATCATATCTACATTTGAAACTGTGTATGGAGTCAGCCTCCACCACATCACTTCCCAATGCATTCCATTTACTAACTACTCTGACACTGAAAAAGTTCTTTCTAACGTCTCTGTGGCTCATTTGGGTACTCAGCTTCCACCTGTGTCCCCTTGTTCGCGTCCCACCAGTGTTGAATAGTTCATCCTTGTTTACCCGGTCGATTCCCCTGAGGATTTTGTAGGTTGTGATCATGTCCCCCCTTACTCTTCTGTCTTCCAGTGTCGTGAGGTGCATTTCCCGTAGCCTTTCCTCATAACTCATGCCTCTTAGTTCTGGGACTAGTCTAGTAGCATACCTTTGGACTTTTTCAAGCTTCGTCTTGTGCTTGACAAGGTACGGGCTCCATGCTGGGGCCGCATACTCCAGGATTGGTCTTACATATGTAGTGTACAAGATTCTGAATGATTCCTTACACAGGTTCCTGAACGCCGTTCTGATGTTAGCCAGCCTCGCATATGCCGCAGACGTTATTCTCTTTATGTGGGCTTCAGGAGACAGGTTTGGTGTGATATCAACTCCTAGATCTTTCTCTCAGTCTGTTTCATTAAGTACTTCATCTCCTATTCTGTATCCTGTGCCTGGCCTCCTGTTTCCACTGCCTAGTTTCATTACTTTGCATTTACTCGGGTTGAACTTCAACAGCCATTTGTTGGACCATTCACTCAGTCTATCCAGGTCATCTTGTAGCCTCCTACTATCATCCTCTGTTTCAATCCTCCTCATAATTTTTGCATCGTCGGCAAACATTGAGAGGAACGAATCTATACCCTCTGGGAGATCATTTACATATACCAGAAACAGTATAGGTCCAAGGACTGACCCCTGCGGGACTCCACTTGTGACGTCTCGCCAATCTGAGACCTCACCCCTCACACAGACTCGTTGTCTCCTGTTGCTTAGGTATTCCTCTATCCACCGGAGTACCTTCCCTCTCACCCCAGCCTGCATCTCCAACTTTCGCACTAGCCTCTTGTGTGGCACTGTATCAAAGGCTTTCTGACAATCCAAAAATATGCAGTCTGCCCACCCTTCTCTTTCTTGCCTTATTTTTGTTGCCTGGTCGTAGAATTCAAGTAACCCTGTGAGGCAGGACCTGCCATCCCTGAACCCATGTTGATGCTGTGTTACAAAGTTCCTTCGCTCCAGACGCTCCTTGTGTGTGTGTGTGTGTGTGTGTGTGTGTGTGTACTCACTTAGTTGTACTCACCTAGTTGTGGTTGCGGGGGTTGAGCTCTGGCTCTTTGGTCCCGCCTCTCAACCGTCAATCAACAGGTTCCTGAGCCTATTGGGCTCTATCATATCTACACTTGAAACTGTGTATGGAGTCAGCCTCCACCACATCACTGCCTAATGCATTCCATTTGTCAACCACTCTGACACTAAAAAAGTTCTTTCTAATATCTCTGTGGCTCATTTGGGCACTCAGTTTCCACCTGTGTCCCCTAGTGCGTGTGCCCCTTGTGTTAAATAGCCTGTCTTTATCAACCCTGTCGATTCCCTTGAGAATCTTGAATGTGGTGATCATGTCCCCCCTAACTCTTCTGTCTTCCAACGAAGTGAGGTTCAATTCCCGTAGTCTCTCCTCGTAGCTCATACCTCTCAGCTCGGGTACTAGTCTGGTGGCAAACCTTTGAACTTTTTCCAGTTTAGTCTTATGCTTGACTAGATATGGACTCCATGCTGGAGCCGCATACTCCAGGATTGGTCTGACATATGTGGTATATAATGTTCTGAAAGATTCCTTACACAAGTTTCTAAAGGCCGTTCTTATGTTAGCCAACCTGGCATATGCTGCTGATGTTATCCTCTTGATATGAGCTTCAGGGGACAGGTCTGGCGTGATATCAACCCCCAGGTCTTTCTCTCTCTCTGACTCTTGAAGTATTTCATCTCCCAAGTGATACCTTGTATCTGGTCTCCTGCTTCCTACCGCTATCTTCATTATATTACATTTGCTTGGGTTAAACTCTAACATCCATTTGTTCGACCATTCCTGCAGCTTGTCCAGGTCTTCTTGAAACCTCAAGCTGTCCTCCTCTGTCTTAATCCTTCTCATAATTTTGGCGTCGTCGGCAAACATTGAGAGGAATGAGTCTATACCCTCTGGGAGATCATTTACGTATATCAGAAACAGGATAGGTCCAAGCACAGAGCCCTGTGGGACTCCACTGGTGACTTCACGCCATTCTGAGGTCTCACCCCTCACCGTAACTCTCTGCTTCCTATTGCTTAGGTACTCCCTTATCCACTGGAGCGCCCTTCCAGTTACTCCTGCCTGTTTCTCCAGCTTATGCATCAACCTTTTATGGGGTACTGTGTCAAAGGCTTTCCGACAGTCCAAAAAAATGCAGTCCGCCCATCCTTCTCTTTCTTGCTTAATCTTTGTCACCAGATCATAGAATTCTATCTATGTGTGTGTGTGTGTGTGTGTGTGTGTGTGTGTGTGTGTGTGCGTGCGTGCGTGCGTGCGTGCGTGCGTGCGTGCGTGCGTGTGTGTGTGTGTGTGTGTGTGTGTGTGTGTGTGGTGTGGTGTGGTGACAAAAAAAATAGTAGTTAGCAGATTGACAGTTGAGAGGCGGGCCAAAAGAGCCAAGCTCAACCCCCGTAAACACAACTAGGTGAATACACACACACACACACACACACACACACACACACACACGCGCGCGCGCACACCTCCCCTGGCAACCAACCTGTCTCATCTATCTGAACCCTATGAAGTCGTCTTCAAGAATTCCGATACCTGAAGTCCCAACACACACACACACACACACACACACACACACACACCCTCGCGTCTCTAAAGAGCCGGGTAATATCCTGCTGTGTCTACAGATAATTTCTTTGTAATATAGAATGCGAAAACGTGATTTATCGCATGATCTGCCATTTCGGAGCGCCGCTGGTGAGGGATCAGCTGTGATCATGCCGCCACTGACAAGGCAAAGTTGACATTTTTTTCCCCTACTTTGATTTTCATTGGCTACTCCATTTGAGGGATATCTTACCGGATTGGCTAATTAGAGGCGACCAATGCCGCGAGTTGACTCTTTCTCAAAGAGGAGAATTGTGGATCTGCAAATTCTATTTTTTTTTGTATTTACTCTTTGTATTCTAGTTGTTGGCAAGCAATGCTGGAATTAAGGGCTGAATCGACAAGGATTCGAGCCTCGGAAGAGTTCAATTGCAATGCAATAGGTGCAACCAAGCTAGTAAGCGGGGGGTGGGGTGGGGGGGGGGGGTTGGTAAAGAGCTAGAAACTACTTGCCCGTAGTTACCAATAGCAGCAGGTACTTAGTGTGTAGTGAACTGCTATTAGTTCTGGCAATACTGCTATTGCAATTCAACTTCAGTGTCTTCAACTTATCTACTACTACTTCTAGTAGTAGTAGATAAGTTGAAGACAACTTATCTACTACTTCTTGTCTACTACTTCTACAACTACTACTACTACTAATAATAATAATGCCAGCAAGAGATAGCGAGTCATGTCAGAAATTCCTAAGGACTGACACAAAAAAGATAACACGAACTTTTAAATGTCTATTAATAATACTACAAATAAGGTTAATTCATTAAAAAAATCCTCAATAAGCATATATTCAGAGGAATATATCATATACTCAACACATTCATGAAACGTCAACTGTATAGCTTACTTCATAATGTTTTAAAATACATTTCTATTGCATTATATTTTGTGTATAATGTTATCTTAAAATAGTTAATTTGTATTGAATTAGGACATTAACAAGAGCATTGTCAATAGGGAGAGAGAGAGAGAGAGAGAGAGAGAGAGAGAGAGAGAGAGAGAGAGAGAGAGAGAGAGAGAGAGAGATGTCTTGAAGGTGGTCCTTAGCGAAGATAACCTGAGATGATCCCGTCAGCCTCCCACCTGCTATGTGTGGACAAGATATCATCACCACCACTGTTGTCAAAAGTGCTATCACTGCTGCTATCATCAATAGTGCCAACAACCACCTTCATCACTACAATCACCGTCACTAGTGATAACAGCAGCAGCTTCTACCACTAATTCTACCACAATCATCAACTACCCCCCCCTCCACCATCTACTGATGTCAACAACAATGCCTCACCGACACCCTCATCATCAATATCTACATCATCATTAATAATGATGCCAGTTTCATCACAATCACCAGTTGGACTTCCTCGGAATCACTGATAAGACCTACTGGTAATTATGCACCATCACAACCCACAACCACGACAACTACCACCATCCATCACCACACCAACTACCCCCATCCTCACCACAAATACTAACACCACCACAGCAACTACCACCACCACCATCACAACTCACAATCAACAATGCCACCAGCTTTAGTACAACCCTGAAATGATGCCGCAACACTGAGCATTAGGAGGATAAAGAACACATGGACAATTAGAAACACATGTTCCAGCACCACAACCACCACTACTAGTAGTACTATCACCACCACCACCACC
Organism: Procambarus clarkii; assembly: GCF_040958095.1. Lineage (NCBI taxonomy): Eukaryota > Metazoa > Arthropoda > Malacostraca > Decapoda > Cambaridae > Procambarus > Procambarus clarkii. Next base: position 11,727,456 of record NC_091236.1, read on the forward strand.
ACCAGCAGAAACAGTACCTGTTTCGACTTGAGAATCGACATGAGAATGGTCCAGGACGGACCGAAACGTCGTCGTCCCTTCACCTTCTAGTGTGTGGTCTGGTCAACGAGTCACAAAGTGTTGGTTCAAGGATTGGACTTCGCGCTGGTGGTAGCTAGCGGACTGTTGGTGACTGGGGATTGGAGGGGAAGGAGAGTTAGGGGAGAGAGTTGTGGGTCTGGGGGTGGATTGGGAGGGGACGATAGCGGATCAGTATGGGCATGGGGGTGATTGATCAACGAGCAGGCCGCTCAGGACACGCTGTCAATAAACACAGGTGCTAATTAATCATCTCTGAGCACGCCACCGCCTCCCCCCCCCTCCTCCCAGACACCTGTTATCAGTAGTCAGCACAAGGCACTGGACGCCTTAATCCATCGATAACTATATCCCAGAATGCTATTCGCAGATCTCCCCCACTCTCCCCCATTCTCCCTAATCATTCCCCTTACCCCTCATTCTTCCCTCTCACTTTCCCCCTCTCTTTATACCGTCAGTTACCCCCCATCTCCGGTGTCCGGAGCTTTGACAGCGTTCAGGACATCCTCATTATCTTGCCGGCGGAGTCAGTAATTGGCCAACGCGAAAATCAGATCAGGTGTGTTAATTATTCTGAAGCGCCGAGAGACCACAGCCTCCCGGAACTCCTGTCACACACACACACACACACACACACACACACACACACACACACACACACACACACACACACAGTTTCAAATGTAGATATGATAGAGCCCAGTAGGCTCAGGAATCTGTTCACCAGTTGATTGACAGTTGAGAGGCGGGACCAAAGAGCCAAAGCTCAACCCCCACAAGCACAAATAGGTGAGTACACACACACACACACACACACACACACAAACGCGAACACAGAAGGAAAACGTAGGAACTAAACTACTCACCTGTCTTATTTACCAGTATTCCAAGAAAGGCAAATGAGTCTAAGAAATGTAATGAAATTCTCGCACACCTGTACAGGTGGCCAACAAGCGTAAGACAGTGAAATAAGACGTCGTGGAAGCCACCTCCATACACAACTATAAGGCCAGAGTAGACAAACAATTCTTACATACGAACAGTTACCTTATAACACAACAAGTTATAAACAGGACGATTAGGCCAAAAGATAAATAAGACCTGACTCCTCCACAAACAATGATAACCAATTACTACTACTACTGGAGAAGGGAAGCCAAGATGGTATTTATCTGCCCTAACAATTCAAGATGCTGAAACAATTATCTTAAGGCTTTTAAGGGGCCGGAGGCACGTCTCAGGTGATGAACGAGGAGTCGGAACCTCAAGATGAATGTAATGGAATTCGATGTTACTCTTCCCATCACCACTACCCGGCTTGACGTGTTAATCTGACGTGCTAATCTGACCTTATGGTGGCGACCCGGACGCTGGCAGACCTGGGCTTCCATCTTGGTTCGAACCCCAGACATATTGAGTTGATTTACACCTACCTTCACGCCACTACTTTGATAGAAATCTTCGGATCATTTTTGTGGTTTCAGTTGTTGTGGAGGTATGGTTGTTGGAGGGTTGTGGTGGAGGGTTGTGGTGGAGACAGGACGTCTGGTGGAGTAGGATTGTGCAAATGATATAATAATTGACAGTAAACGTGTTACGAACCGTTTCGAACACCAATATTGATGTTGATGCGAATCAACACACACACACACACACACACACACACACTCCACCACACTCCAGGGCGACACAATAACATATTTAATAATTACTCTCCGACTAGCGATTCGGGACAGCACCGCTCCTGTACCAGGTAAGTCCACTACGGGCTCACCATAGCCCGTGCTACTTGGAACTTGTTCCGAGTAGCTGAATCTATAACAACTAGCGATTCGCGGCGCGACCCTTCACCAAGGTACCAATGTCTAACACACAACCAATTATAAGTTGGTATCGCCTTGACCAATGACCCTGGCTCTTACAGGGTTATTCATGCCCGTGCCACCTCTCGGGTGGCTCAATCAATCAATCAATCAATGAATTACTGGCTCGCCGTCATTCCGAACTCACCTGATCTATCTTGAGGTTATCTTGAGATGATTTCGGGGCTTTAGTGTCCCCGCGGCCCGGTCCTCGACCAGGCCTCCACCCCCAGGAAGCAGCCCGTGACAGCTGACTAACACCCAGGTACCTATTTTTACTGCTAGGTAACAGGGGCATAGGGTGAAAGAAACTCTGTCCATTGTTTCTCGCCGGCGCCTGGGATCGAACCCAGGACCACAGGATCACAAGTCCCGCGGGCTGTCCGCTCGGCCGACCGGCTCCCATGGTGAACAGCTGATGAACAGACATCTAGATCAATTAAGGGAAAACACGGCATTCCTTTTCCTCTCTGGGTTGTTGTTTAAGAGTCAGCTACTGGGAACACAAATTTCCAAGTAGCACGTTCTATGGTGAGCCCGTAGTGGACTTACCTGTCACAGGGGGCAGGTATAACAATGAGTAAATCCAAAGAATCAAGGAGCCGTGATGTCGATTCGAACCTATGCACCGGGTATTCTCGGACACACACATACACGCTCCTGTAAGTCTGAGAATACCTGCGTTCGAGCCGTTTTCATCAAGGATCCTGTAGGTTTCCTAAAATCAACACACTACCACCATTCTGATCATAGTATCGTAAAATAACTACGATCACAATATCACGTTAACTACCGAATAACTCGTTACCCTATGAAGTCTAACAATCCCAATCCCGTCCGTGGAAGACATTAGCAAACATTTATATCCTCGTTAGCATTGAGTAAAGGAATAACCACGTGTGTAGGAGAAATAGTAAAAAAAAAAAATAATGATTAGGCCCAAACGCTTCCGTGGCAGCATATGTTGGAAAGGGGGGGAGGGGGAGAGACACATATACACTATAGTGTAGTGACTAAATCACATATATGCACGCCATTTCCTCACTAGCAAACGCACATCTTCAATAGGCCTATATAGCAGGAGAGCCATTTAAATAGGACCATTTAAACAGGACCATGTAAACAGGACCATGTAAACAGGACCATGTAAACAGGACCATATAAACAGGACCATGTAAACAGGACCATATAAACAGGACCATGTAAACAGGACCATGTAAACAGGACCATGTAAACAGAACCATGTAAACAGGACCATATAAACAGGACCATATAAACAGGACCCTATAAACAGGACCATGTAAACAGGACCATGTAAACAGGACCATGTAAACAGGACCATGTAAACAGGACCATGTAAACAGAACCATGTAAACAGGACCATGTAAACAGGACCATATAAACAGGACCATATAAACAGGACCATATAAACAGGACCATATCAACAGGACCCTATAAACAGGACCCTATAAACAGGACCATGTAAACAGGACCATGTAAACAGGACCATGTAAACAGGACCATATAAACAGGACCATATAAACAGGACCATATCAACAGGACCCTATAAACAGAACCCTATAAACAGGACCATGTAAACAGGACCATATAAACAGGACCATGTAAACAGGACCATGTAAACAGGACCGGCGAAAATAGCTTTAATACAAACTACTAGTAACATAAAACCACATTAACAGACAATGATAAAAGATAACAGCATATATTAAGGGATAATTTCTCAGCAAATACAAGCTGAAAGTGATTACCATCCTGTGTGTGTCTCAGCGAGAGGGGGGGGGGGATTGGAAATGAATCGCTAATCCTATTCAACGCGACAGTTAATGTTAATCGGATCCCATTAAAGAGGCGAAGCAGTAACCTAATTTGAGGGTGGGGGGGGGGGGGGGGTGATTATTATATAGGGGGGTATCATGTATATAATTGCGTAAATGTAATGTTGTCAATAATTGGTATGATTGGAATAATCATTTGGGGTTTATACATCGTAATTCGTACGTATGGACGAATTTGGGTTTCCCGTAAATTACAAATAAGGCCAACTTGACTACTGATCAAACAGACTGTTGCTAGACAACGCGGGTCTCTCGGGTTCTGTTTGTCCAAGCCCGTTATCCGAATTTTGCCAAATGTAACAGAATCCGACCTCCTTAACCTAACCCGATGCGAATCATAACAACCCAATTAATCTAACGAGTCCGATGCACAGAAAATGTAGATATTTGATCATGCTGGAAGCTTGATCCAGCTGCGAGCATAATCAATCTTGATTAATAATGATTAATAAGCATCGCATCCAAATAATCACAAGTCAAATATCGACTTGTGAGGATTTTAACGCTAGTATTTTACATGTCGTGAACATAATCATCATCAAATTAGTAATCATACTAAGATATACAAGAGAGCCTCACCTTGATTCCCTTACAATTCCTAATACAATTACCGTGCAATTTTAGTCCATAACTATTGATATAAACTCCGCAGCCCTTAAGCGGTTTATATTATATATATATATATATATATATATATATATATATATATATATATATATATATATATATATATATATATATATATATATATATATATATAAGAAGCACTTCGATATAAAGTAAAAGATCAGTTCTCAGATATAATTAAGAACGGAAATATGATTAATATGAATCGCAGTGAATCCGGATTCAAAAGGAAAATCCGGCGGCCTGAGTGGCGCCAAACCTTACCAGAACGCCGTTTGGTCATGCACCCTGGCGGCCGAATCTGCAAACAATATTGGGAGATTACCTCCGCCAAGATTATAGTCGAAACAATAGACAGGTTAAACATCAGCAGTTGCCGCGTTTATAAATTTGGGCTAATTATTCTTGTTGCGTGGTATTGGGCGGTATATATGATGGGGTATAATTGTTATACCCGGCCGGATCCTGGCATATACGGACACGCGATAGCGGAAACGCCGCCTGCTATCTTTTATAACACAAATTTAAGCTGTCCTTGCAACAAATATATTCCGTTGTTTAATGTTTGTGTAACTTACGTTATAATTGCAACCGATCGATTATATATATAAATATATATAAATATATATATATATATAAATATATATATATATATATATATATATATATATATATATATATATATATATATATATATATATATATATATATATATATATATATATATGTCGTACCTAGTAGCCAGAACGCACTTCTCGGCCTACTATTCATGACCCGATTTGCCTAATAAGCCAAGTTTTCCTGAATTAATATATTTTCTCTAATTTTTTTCTTATGAAATGATAAAGCTACCCATTTCATTATATATGAGGTCAATTTTTTTTTATTAGAGTTAAAATTAACGTAGATATATGACCGAACCTAACCAACCCTACCTAACCTAACCTAACCTATCTTTATAGGTTAGGTTAGGTTAGGTAGCGGAAAAAGTTAGGTTAGGTTAGGTTAGGTAGGTTAGGTTGCCGAAAAACAATTAATTCATGAAAACTTGGCTTATTAGGCAAATCGGGCCTTGCATAGTAGGCTGAGAAGTGCGTTCTGGCTACTAGGTACGACATATATATATATATATATATATATATATATATATATATATATATATATATATATATATATATATATAATAAAGGTGAAAACATGGGGGGATACATAAGGGATAAATGTGAGGTGAAACATAGAGGCTGCAGAAGGCTTATTGGCCCATACGAGGCAGCTCCTATCTAAACACAAAGATTAATCCAGTGTAATTGGCCTATTATGTTGGACATTGTCTTCTGTGTTGGCATCGATATGTTCTTGTCTTGTCCTTACTATATATATATATATATATATATATGTCGTACCTAATAGCCAGAACGCACTTCTCAGCCTACTATTCAAGGCCCGATTTGCCTAATAAGCCAAGTTTTCATGAATTAATGTTTTTTCGTCTACCTAACCTACCTAACCTAACCTAACCTAGCTTTTTTTGGCTACCTAACCTAACCTTACCTATAAATATAGGTTAGGTTAGGTTAGGTAGGGTTGGTTAGGTTCGGTCATATATCTACGTTAATTTTAACTCCAATAAAAAAAAATTGACCTCATACATAGAGAAAAGGGTTGCTTTATCATTTCATAAGAAAAAAATTATAGTAAATATATTAATTCAGGAAAACTTGGCTTATTAGGCAAATCGGGCCTTGAATAGTAGGCTGAGAAGTGAGTTCTGGCTACTAGGTACGACATATATATATATATATATATATATATATATATATATATATATATATATATATATATATATATATATATATATATATATATATATATATATATATATATATATATTCAGAGAACAAACCTCCCTACTGGAATGTCAGCCCAAAACAACTAGAAAAATATAAACTCTTCGACAATAAAATGAAAAAAGAAAATGCATTTGCACTAAACTATTACGCTACTGGAAAATGTATATTGGTTTTGTTAGTGAACAGTGAGAAGTAGTTGAGCAGTGTGAATATTGTGGGGGGGAAAAGTGTGTGAGTAGTGTAGACTTTACCCACCTAGTTGTGCTTGTAGGGGTGTTGAGCTCTGGCTCTTTGGTCCCGGCTCTCAACCGTCAATCACCTGGTGTACAGGTTCCTGAGTCTACTCCCACCAAACACACACCGAAACTACGACGTTGGTACAACGTTCGAGCAAGTTTTAACACCACCTAACCAGTTATAACAACCAATATAGCAAGTTGTAACAACGTTCTAATACGTCATAAACACGTTAAGCCAAGATGTAACAACTTTATTTCAAGTTGTAACAAGCGGAAAATAGAGACAGTTTCGGTTTGTGTTTCCAGGGCTGGGCTCTTATCATATCTACACTTGGTGTATGGAGTCAGCCACCTCGTGATCTGCGAGTAGTTAAATAGTGAGGATAGCGCAAGTAGTGTGAGACCTACAAGTCGTATGGACAGTGATGAAGACAGTCGTTTAAAATGAGTAAGAGAAAGCGGCCGGATACCGAATAATCTCATTAGAGTGATGGACTGACCGGACACCAGAGAACACTCAGGTAAATGTGGCAAAACCGACGATCTGTTTTACCCTCCGGTTTTGGATGGGGGGAGAAGGAAGGAAGGAATTATCAAGGGAAAGAGCCAAGCCATTACGACTATATAGCACTGGGAAGGGGTCAGGATAAGGATTTGGGATGGGACGGAGGAAGGAATAGTGCCCCAACCACTTGGACGGTCGGGGATTGAACGCCGATCTGCATGAAGCGAGAGGATTTAGGAGGGCAATTTCTTGCTCGTTCATGAATACTTTGTCGCAGCTGTCGTGGAGGATTGAACCTAAGGAAGAAGGAAGGTTTATGTGGGTAGGTGAGGGTAGGGGGGACGGGATATGGGTCTGTTGTGGGTAAGAAGAGGAGGGGGGGGGGTTTAGGGAAGGGGAGGGGGGTTTAGAGAAGGGGAGGGGGGTTTAGGGAAGGGGAGGGGGGTTTAGAGAAGGGGAGGGGGGTTTAGAGAAGGGGAGGGGGGTTTAGGGAAGGGGGGGGGTTAGGGAAGGAGGAAGGCAGCAGAAAGCTACAAGACGTCTTCCTTTACTTTAATTAAATCACAATTATGAAAAATGTAAGTTAATTTACATTTAACAAAGGCAATAAGGTGAGTGTTAATGGGATGGTTGTATATAAACAAGGGCACACGCACGCCATAACAGCATCCTTGATCACACACACCTGCTGCATATACAGGTTAATCACAAGCCTGTCGGTCACAAGTTATTCAGACCGACACGAGTAAGAGAAACGACTCTAAAATGGATAATGAAATGCTGAAACAATATAGAGCAAAGAGTCACACAATGAGAGAAAAAAAAGAGTCGTTCGGGGTTTCTCTACATCATTATTGATCTATGTGGACTTAGAGACTCCTTATTAGTGTTTACTAATAGCGCGATAACGGTATAAATGTTATACAATAGAAGATAACAGAACACAATCTAGATATTATCAGTGACGTGTGAAAACTGAATGAGAAGTTGTCCAAAATGATGTATTCAAAATGCGTTAGACGAGTCCAAGAATATTTAGTGCTAGAATGAAGGCTTAATCTCATTATAATCAAAATAAAGTCGGAGAAAGTTCCTTAGGCATGCTAACAGACTGGTCCCGGAGCTGAGAGGCTTGATATGCGTAACGAAATCCTCGCCACATGAGTAGAGTTGAATCTGGGTAACATGATTTTACATTTTGTGCCGAGGAGTGAGTTTACTGGATAGCGCCACTCATCCTGTGAGTGGACACACCGCCAGAGTGACAGTATTGGGCAGCGCCACTCATCCTGTGAGTGGACACACCGCCATAGTGACAGTATTGGGCAGCGCCACTCATCCTGTGAGTGGACACACCGCCATAGTGACAGTATTGGGCAGCGCCACTCATCCTCTGAGTGGACACACCGCCATAGTGACAGTATTGGGCAGCGCCACTCATCCTGTGAGTGGACACACCGCCATAGTGACAGTATTGGGCAGCGCCACTCATCCTCTGAGTGGACACACCGCCATAGTGACAGTATTGGGCAGCGCCACTCATCCTCTGAGTGGACACACCGCCATAGTGACAGTATTGGGCAGCGCCACTCATCCTGTGAGTGGACACACCGCCATAGTGACAGTATTGGGCAGCGCCACTCATCCTGTGAGTGGACACACCGCCATAGTGACAGTATTGGGCAGCGTCACTCATCTTGTGAGTGGACACACCGCCATAGTGACAGTATTGGGCAGCGCCACTCATCTTGTGAGTGGACACACCGCCATAGTGACAGTATTGGGCAGCGCCACTCATCCTGTGAGTGGACACACCGCCATAGTGACAGTATTGGGCAGCGCCATTCATCCTGTGAGTGGACACACCGCCATACCAGCACGCACTGCACTTCCCAATAGGAAGAAACCCCGCTGGGTTGTCCATCCTGTCATTACACGACATGATCTATTACCTACAAAAAATGCTTAGGGAAATATAAGTTTTTTGGCATAGACACGTGATTTGTTACAAACAGAAAACGGAGGGGACACAGATGGGAAAATAATTACCCACCAAAAAGACTCAGAAGTATTAAAAACGACACACGAAACAGCCGAAACGTCGTCGTTTCTCCATTTTCTGTTGTGTCTTTTTTGGTCATCACATTAAAAAGAACTTCAACGACAGGTTCATTTAGATGTGGAACAAGCTGGGTAGTGAAGTAGAGAAGCAACTTGGAAATTACGTAGCCACAAAAGCTGAGGATCAGACTTGGCTATTTCACACTGGCAGATAATTAACACGGTTGATCATATTTGAAGAGGAAATGACAGAATGGTAGAAATGAACAAGTCACTTCCACCAAAGGCTCAATCCATAGCCTTCTTCCGTTACTTACCAACGTATATGACCCAACAGAGAGTGAAAACACCTACACGTTAATCTTTACACATAAAATAACGAGACTGGAAGAGAAAAACGTAGAGAATAATGGGTTACTTTCAACCGGAAATAGCAGACACAAGTGGGCAGTAAACCTATTTCAGACAACACCCTCCCCCTACTCCTACCCCTATTTCAGACACCACCCCCCTACTCTTCCCCCTATTTCAGACAACACACCCCCCCTACTCTTCCCCCTATTTCAAACACCACCCCCCCTACTCTTCCCCCTATTTCAGACAACACCCTCCCCCTACTCTTCCCCCTATTTCAGACAACACCCTCTCCCTACTCCTACCCCTATTTCAGACACCACCCCCCCTAGTCTTCCCCCTATTTCAGACAACACCCTCCCCCTACTCTTCCCCCTATTTCAGACAACACCCCCCCCCTTCTCCTCCTACTCACTCCCTCAAACCTATTCCAGTGAAGGCCGCCGCCAACGACGCCGCGCCAACAGTAGTCGAGATTAGTACCCCTCCTCCGTCGCCAAGTACCACAGTCACCACCGTGGTAAACTGTGTAGCCACTGAATTCCAAGTCGACTCTCACTTGAAAACACATAAATCAGGCAGAGGAGTCATTATGGGGGGTGGCGACCAGGGCATCTTGTCCGGGTGCACAGCGGGGGGGGGGGAGAGGGAGGGAGGGTGGGAGGGAGGGAGGGAGGGAGGGAGAGAGAGAGAGAGAGAGAGAGAGAGAGAGAGAGAGAGAGAGAGAGAGAGAGAGAGAGAGAGAGAGAGAGAGAGAGAGAGAGAGAGATTGTGTGTGTGTGTGTGTGTGAGTGTGTGTGTGTGTGTGTGTGTGTGAGTGTGTGTGTGTGTGTGTGTGTGCTCACCTATTCGTACTCACCTATTTGTGCTTTCAGGATCGAGCATTGACTCTTGGATCCCGCCTTTCCAGCTATCGGTTGTTTACAGCAATGACTCCTGTCCCATTTCCCTATCATACCTAGTTTTAAAAGTATGAATAGTATTTGCTTCCACAACCTGTTCCCCAAGTGCATTCCATTTTTCCACTACTCTCACGCTAAAAGAAAACTTCCTAACATCTCTGTGACTCATCTGAGTTTCCAGTTTCCACCCATGTCCCCTCGTTCTGTTATTATTACATGTGAACATTTCATCTATTTCCACTTTGTCAATTCCCCTGGGTATTTTATATGTCCCTATCATATCTCCTCTCTCCCTTCTTTTCTGTGTGTGTATGTGTGTGTGTGTGTGTGTGTGTGTGTGTGTGTGTGTGTGTGTGTGTGTGTGTGTGTGTGTGTGTGTGTGTGTGTGTGTGTGTGTCTCCATGCATTATAATAAGAATTAGCACCCTCCCCCCACCACACAACCCACTACCACACCACCCCCCCATCCCCTCCAACCCTTCCCCCCCTCAACCCCTACCACACTCACCAATAAATTAACGTCCCTGCTTGCTGCATATCTCTCCCCTCCCCTTTCTCATGTGTATTTGTATACATATTTGTATAATATATAAATTCTGTTACTTCCCTCGTCTGCCTTGCTCACCACTCATCTTGTTCCACCTCCCCCCCCCACCCCCCCACCCCCCCACTCCTCCAGAGACCTGTTCAGGTGCATTTCCAGAACAGAGAGAACAAGCAATTCACAAATGTTCTTCCAGAAGAGGCAGCCCAGTGTTCAAATGAACACGAGGGACAAATTGGAAGCTAGACCAACGAACGCCCTGAACATCATTACAAGAAGAGCTGTACGACACGAAGAAGCATACAAGGCAGTTCGGACAATAAGGAGCAAGGCAGACGCTACATTAAGTGCCTGTGTGTGTGTACAATGTCAACCTGTCCTCCTACTTACGGGGCTATTCATGCCCGTGCCACCTCTTGGGGTGGCTTTAATCTTCATCCATCAATGTCCTCCTTCAGAGAACGTCGCATTTCGCTCGTATGCGTTACATGTGGGTAAAATTTGTCTTGCTAGAAAATGGAAGCGGCTGGCGAAAGTAACCTACTGTCCAGTTTTCTGTTTTAGGTCCTCTGGGGAAGGTTAGGATAAGGACAGTTTAAATTGACCGTTTCTTCACGTTGCGGACAGCACGCTGGACTTGTGATCCTGTGGTCCTGGGTTCGATCCCAGGCGCCGGCGAGAAAATATGGGCAGAGTTTCTTTCCACCCTCTTTGGGGGCCTCGTAGCTTGGTGGATAGCGCGCAGGACTCGTAATTCTGTGGCGCGGGTTCGATTCCCGCACGAGGCAGAAACAAATGGGCAAAGTTTCTTTCACCCTGAATGCCCCTGTTATCTAGCAGTAAAATAGGTACCTGGGTGTTAGTCAGCTGTCACGGGCTGCTTCCTGGGGGTGGAGGCTTGGTCGAGGACCAGGCCGCGGGGACACTAAAGCCCCGAAATCATCTCAAGATAACCTCAAGATAACGTTAGCAAACTTTAGGAGGACGGGCTGGCAACTTATATGGTCAATACATAACCTCGCCTGAGCCGTTTCCTACTGCCTTTAAGGTACACGGGCTCACCATAGCCCGTGCTACTTGGAACATTTTGTTCCAAGTAACGAATCTTTAACAACAACAACCCCTTTAAGGTAGCAGGAGAAAGGTCAAAGGGACAGGCTAACCCCTTAAGATCACTCAGTTTCTTAGCTCTAACAAGACCAGCGAACTTGCCTAAAGTCACATACCGACTATTGAGGCAAATATCGGGAGAAAGTGCCAAGCCATTGCGACTATATAGCACTGGGAAGGGGTCAGGATAAGGATTTGGGATGGGACGGAGGGAAAGGAATGGTGCCCAACCACTTCCCTGAGTGTTGTTGACTACATAGAAATCTCAACCCGTTCTCGCAAATTTAATAAGTCAATATTGACTTATTAAATATGTGCATAGGTGACATACTTAACATAATAGATACCCTTAAAAAGATTCATAGAAAACACCGACCTTACCTAACCTACTTAGTATGTTAAGATAAGCATCATATTGCTTCGTAATTACAATTATTACCTAACCTATAATAGGTATAGGTTAAGTTAAGTACCTAACCTATAATAGGTATAGGTTAAGTAATAATTGTAATTACGAAGCAATAAGATGCTTATCTTAAGATACTAACAAGGTTAGGTAAGGTCGGTGTTTTCTATGAATCTTTTTAAGGGTATCTATTATGTTTAGTATATCACCTATGTACGTAGTTAATAAGTCAATATTGACTTTACGAATTTGCGAGAACGGGTTGAGAAATCTGCAGGCGAGGAGTCACAATAACGTGGCTAAAGTATGTTGGCCAGACCACACACTAGAAGGTGAAGGGACGACGATGTTTCGGTCCGTCCTGGACCATTCTCAAGTCGATTGAGAATGGTCCTGGACGGACCGAAACGTCGTCGTCCCTTCACCTTCTAGTGTGTGGTCTGGTCAACATAGAAATCTGAATAAAACCCCCTTTTTTGGGGGTTGGGGGAGGGGGTGGGGGGAAATAGGCCATGTACAAACAGCCTCCATAGCGCATAATAATAATAAAAAAAAAATAGCCGCAATGTCCCCCACACCCGTTTAAAGGAACATTAGCATATCTTGAGGTTATCTTGAGATGATTTCGGGGCTTTAGTGTCCCTGCGGCCCGGTCCTCGACCAGGCCTCCACCCCCAGGAAGCAGCCCGTGACAACTGACTAACACCCAGGTACCTATTTTACTGCTAGGTAACAGGGGCATAGGGTGAAAGAAACTCTGCCCATTGTTTCTCGCCGGCGCCCGGGATCGAACCCGGGACCACAGGATCACAAGTCCAGCGTGCTGTCCGCTCGGCCGACCGGATCCCTCATGCCTAAGAACCCAGCAAAACTCGACTAACTTAAATCTGCTGAAGATTAGAAACAGCCAATATTGGGGTTCGACTCCCACGGAATGCATGGGATGAAATAACTCTCTCAGAGCTACGAGGGCGCTGAGAGAGTTAACCACAGTGACAAAGAAGCGTTTTCTCTGGGAAAAAGTAGTTGACGAAGGGAAAAGCAAAGCGCCAAGCTATTACGACTTAAAAAACACTTGGAAGGAGTCAGGATAAGGATTTGGTTTGGACGGGAGAAAGCAATAGTGTCCAATCACTTGAACGGTCGGGGGATTGAACACAGACCTGCATGAAGCGAGACCGTCGCTCTCTACCACCCAGCCCAAGTGGTTGGGCAACAGTTGTTCGAAAAGCATACAAAATCCCGTACAGTTTTCAGCTGTGAAGATGCTAGTCAGCAGTCGCGTTCAACAGCCTTGTTGATCAGTCCAGCAACCAGGAGGCCTGGTCGACGACCGGGCCGCGGGGACGCTAAGCCCCGGAAGCACCTCAAGGTAAGGTAGCCTCCCGGAGGTACGCAGAACACACAAGTTTGGTCCAAAAAGATCACAGAGTATTCAACATCGTCGATAGGCTCATTTAAGACACCTGAGAATTTACGGGCCGAACAGGTAGGGTGAACAGAGGCATGAGGAGTAAAGATACTGCCCCCATCATCTGTCTCCAGGGGTGGAGGGGGGGGGTAATCTTCACTAATTGAGTGCACCTGGATCATTAAGGTTAATTACAAGCTGGCACCATCTTCGCTTAATGAGCTGTTAATCGCTGCTAATTACGTTTTGACTAATTACTCTAATTCCTTTTGATAATTACCGGTCACTGGCCTGGGAGGAAGCCAGGGGCTCTAGCTAAAACTGTCTGACGTGAAGATACTATGTAACTGATGCTTAAGTGATGAGTGATTGACCCACAATTATTCATTAAAAACCCCTACTAATATTAATAATATATTCAAAATTATTCATTAATGTGAATAATTAGAGTTTCATTAGAGAGATCATAAACAACTACAAAAAGATGACCAGTCTACCGATAGTCAAGATCTTAATTAGTAGTTACGTGTTTATGCAAATTATATCCAAAGTAGAAAGGGTTCTACCAGGCAATGAAGATGACAATGTCCAAGATGGTAATTTATTTTGATATAATTTTGCCCCGAGGGGCGAGTTTATTGGGCAGCGCCACTCATCCATACGTGCGCTCCAAGCAACAGCCTGTTGGACCAAGCTCTCACAAGTCAAGCCTGGCCTCGGGCCGAGCTTGGGGGAGTAGAAGAACTCCCAGAACCCCATCAAGCAGATATCCTGTGAGTGGACATTTGAACACAGGGGAAAGACCATAGACCTTTCTTTATCTGATGTAAACTATTTTGCCCAGCCTACATAGTTTACATATTATTTCTCCTCCATTTTGGGGCTTGAGTCATACTCACCACTTACATCCTTTTTGACCACTGAATCTCAGTTCACACTAACTCTACCTCGTCATAAGGTGAGGTTGCTTGAGACTTGAGAACATGTAGGGCTTCTGAGGTCTGTTCGCTGCAGCCTATTTCTCACTTAGTCCCTGAGTGAGAAATGGGTGAGAAATGAGTGAGAAATTTCTCACTCAGTCCCAGTGTTATAATATAGGACTAACGGCAGCTTAGCCTAGCTAATGCCTAGCCATCATTGTCAATAATACAGGGGGGGGGGGGGGTTCCAACTAGACCCCCCTATGGGACCCCCAGAGGAAACCCAAATGGCCTAAGGATACCCATACGAAACACCTACATATTCTCTCCACATACCCGAGGTCATTCTCACGACCTCTAATCTTGTTGCAATAACTCAAGCCTCTCAATTCCGGGTCAAGTCTCGTTGCATCTACCTGGTCTACTTCTAGTGGCTTCTTATCTCAGCTTTGAGAAGTATGAAAGAATATGCTGAATTTATTTAGCAAATCTACATGCAATAAAAGGGAGTTAATAAGAGTTTGCTTTTTCGGTCTGCCATTGAGTGGGTGTCAGAATGACACCCACTCAATGTGATTGAGAATGAATCGACTTGAGAATGGTCCAGGACGGACCGAAACGTCGTCGTCCCTTCATTTTCTAGTGTGTGGATTGGTCAACATACTTCAGCCACGTTGGACAAATCCACAAGGGCCGTGACGAGGATTCGAACCTGCATCTGAGAGCATCTCAGACGCTGCCTTAATCGACTGAGCTACGACACGGTCAAAAGGAGTTGAAACCGAAGTTCTACTGAACTTGCTGGACCCTGCAGCCTCTCCGAGGCACAAACCAGGATTTTCACAACTCCCCCCATGCACTTCGGCCACGTTATTGTGACTCATCGCCTGCTCATTGATTAAACTGGCTAATTAATAATTTGATTTAAATTTTGATTAAATTTAACTGATACGTATGTGATAACTTGCGATGTATGACTTTATTACATCTAAAATCCTCGTTTAATCGGGATTATTTCCGTGCTGCTGATTAAATGACAATTTGCCAATTTCCTCTCCCGAATTTCCGGTTGTTCCAGATTGGCATCGTCACGTCAGCCTCGACAGAGACCACTTAGCATTCACTTGCTCTCCCTTCAAGCGCTGTCAAACACCAGAATGGCTCAGACTATTTTGCAAATCCCAAATCAGCGTTCCGAACTGGGCTTCGCGCTGGCAAGCAATCTCTCCTGTCGGGAAGTAGTAATCTGGAACCATTCAACACCTAACATGTATCAACAACCATCACCTTTACGCCCCTTTCTAAGCCAATCTCAACTCGGAATGGAGGCGACGACCATCAATATTTGTAATCAACTAATCCTGAACGAGTCCCGTATTGACAGAGGGTCGAAGCTGTGTTCGGTGGTTCATTGTTCCTCCTCCTCCTTTCCCCCCACGCCCTCTCACGTGGTCAATGTTTCGGTCCAACTGATTCATATTCCGGGGTGTCTCAGGTTCATTTCATGGCCCCCTTGTCAATTTGCATCTCAATATTCACAGATGGAAGGGAGACTCGATATTCCCTCTGGCCTCGCTGATCCGGAATTAGCGTTCCAGAATCGGAGGAAGACCGCCTGGAAATAATCGGTGACTGACCAACTGGATTCGCTCGGCAGACTCCTGGAACCAGAGGTGCCTCGTCGCGTGGGTTTAGCACCAACTGGCGACGGGCTACGAAAGGTGGAATTGATAGACGAGAGTTGAAGGCGACTTTGGAATTATTCCGTGTGGAAAAGGTTGTTTCTGACTTCTGGGGTTAACCATGTTAAGTCCCGGTGCTCTAGTTGAGCTTTCAGGGTTGATACTTTCTCAAGCTGGAAGTAGATGTTCTCTAGATGTTCTCAAAGGATGTTATTGATGTTTGAGTCGCGAATGTCTGATTTTTTTTTTATTCGTAGTGAATATCAAGTATGGATGGATTACTTAGATCGATTACTTAGATCTTACAACCGACTACTTAGATCTTACAACCGATTACGTAATTACTCAACATTACTCCTACCCCTCAGAGAATCACCCCCGCGGGTTCCGCTCTTCCCAAATTGCAAATGACGTAGAATAAACATGTTCATTAGAATCAAGGCAGCAAGTCCAAAAAAAAAAAAATGACGATATAGAGACCACGATGGACGTATTTGAGCAGCAGCGGGCGGCCCGAAGACTACTCAGCTACCAGCCAACCTGAAGTTATAAAAGGGGGGGGGGGTAATTAACCACAATTGGCGTTGTTAATATCCACGTGGGTTTGTTTATGATACTTAATGACATACGAGGAAGCACTATAAAGCTTACTTATCATACAGCTACTGTATCATTACAGAGAGTCGAGACAACTACCTCTTGAGACAAGTTTTATATATATATATATATATATATATATATATATATATATATATATATATATATATATATATATATATATATATATATATATTGTATTCACTACATTCTCACCGGCCTCTTTTAACCTCAAATTTGGTTAAATTATAAATTATATTTGTTTAAATTAAATTAAAAAAAAATTTAATTAAAATAATTTATAATATTTTATAACATAATAAATTATATTATAAAAAAGTGCTTAAAAGTGTCCATAACGCATGATAAGTGAAGAGATGAGAAGATATATACCATGAAGAGGAGACATAACATAAAGAAGAGAAATAAAACAAGAAAGGAGATAGAAAGAAGAGAAAAAAAGATAAAAAACTAGTCGATAAAACAGGAAAAGAGATACAGCAAGAAGAGAGAGAAAACACAAAGGAGAAGAGGAGCTATATACGACTCTATATATATATATATATATATATATATATATATATATATATATGTATATATATATATATATATATATATATATATATATATATATATAGTTACGTTATATACGTAACTCTCGCTATATCACTACCGTTACTGTATTTAGATAAAGTGTAGCTACAAGACGATATAGTCTATGCATTACAAGTCCAAACAAGTGGGATTTAAGGTTGTAATTCCAAAAAAAAAAAAAATTAAGTTCTAAAATGTGACCATCTCTCTCTCTCTCTCTCTCTCTCTCTCTCTCTCTCTCTCTCTCTCTCTCTCTCTCTCTCTCTCTCTCTCTTTCAGAAAATTCAATATTACGAAGGTCTGAAAATTACAAAAGCTCTACGAAAACTCATTTTCGACTTCAGACCATAAAACGGTAGAGGGGTCACTACAGATGCCGATATTTCTTATAGGGTAGCATTGGGGCTGACCCCTGACTAGCCTATGACACTCGTATACAGCCAAAGCTAGGTGTAACTTGCCTAAAGTGAGGGGATTCTTGCTTTAGACAGAAATGCAGACAGTACCCCCCACCCACCCAGAACACCCACTCAGAACTCTACAAAAGATAAAATAAAAAAAAACTTGCACTCTATTGGCCAGCTGAACCACTCTCCTTCCCCCCCCCCCCCCCTCTCCCCACCCACCGCCTTGGAAGGAAGTTGAAAGCTTCCTCAAACTACTTCTCCTCCAGCATTTCAAAATACCTTGCGAACCGTGAGCTAAAAGTTGACGAAGCAATTGACGAAGATGGATGGTGGTTATGCAGTCCGTGCAGGAATCTTGATGTTGCGGAGCTCTCCACCCCAAGCCTCTCTCTCGAGCAAGCAGTTTTGCAAATTGTCGACTCTGGCCCGAGCAGCAGGAGAGGCCAGGCATACCAACAACAACAGCCCCCATTTGGTCACAGCATGTAAATTTGTGTTACTTTGTGGTTCATTGATGCTCGAAAAGGTGCTTGAAATTTTAAGTCTCCAAACACATGCGCGGGAAGACAAGTGGAAAATATACGAGGAGGTTATCTTGAGATGATTTCGGGGCTTAGTGTCCCCGCGGCCCGGTCCTCGACAAGGAGTCAGATTCACGAAAGCACTTACGCAAGCACTTAAGAACCTGTACATCTTTTCTCAATCTTTGGCGGCTTTGTTTACAATCATTAGACAGTTAATGAGCTTCGAAGCACCAGGAGGCTGTTTATAACAGTAACAACAGTTGAATTCCAAGTTTTCATGCTTGTAAACTGTTTAATAAATGTAATCAAAGCCGTCAAAGATTGAGGAAAGATGTACACGTTCGTAAGTGCTGTCGTAAGTGCTTTCGTGAATCTGTCCCCAGGCCTCCACCCCCAAGAAGCAGCCCGTGACAGCTGACTAACACCCAGGTACCTATTTACTGCTAGGCAACAGGTGCATCAGGGTGAAAGAAACTCTGCCCATTGTTTCTCACCGGCGCCCGGGATCGAACCCGGGACCACAGGATCACGCGTCCAGTGTTCTGTCACCTCAGCCACCGGCTCCCATAAAGGGGGGTATGAAAGGAGAAGATAGAAATTTTCAGTATGATAAAGCTTATCAAGAAGCAGAAGAAGAATTAGGAGGCAAAGAGAAACTTAAGATTGGGAATGGATCACAAATGACTGGTTAAACAAGTTGGAAGTAATGAGACAAGGCGTAGTGATCCCCAGGGTCGGTCACAAGCACCAAATTGAAAGATGAAATCCTTCAAGAGTCAGGAAGAGAAAAATCTTGGTATTGATAACAGAAACCGTCTCAGGAAGTCTACACATCAATCAGATATCATCAGCGACGCATGCAATGTGGGCCAACATTGAAGCTGCCTTCAAAAATCTGAGTAATAAATAATTCAACACCCATAATAACACATACATCAGACCAAATCTGAAATATGCAGCGTCAGCGTGGAGAAAGTTCGGAATTATTCCACAAGACTAGTTCCAGAACTAAGAGGCAGGACTTACAAGGAAAGAATAAAGGAACAAATACTCGCGTTTTTATTTTGTTCATAATTTTCCGAGACATGATTATCTTGTTAAATGCTCTCGGCTGAACTGATTGGGCAGACAGGGACAGTGTTTAACACGAATGGAACACGATCGAGACAACATAGATGGAAATTGATTTTCCAAATTAACCTAAGATCCGTTAGATTTTTGTCTATAATATCATTGCAGACGAGGAGTCACAATAACGTGGCTGAAATATGTTGACCAGACCACACACTAGAAGGTGAAGGGACGACGACGTTTCGGTCCGTCCTGGACCATTCTCGAGTCGATTCATTCTCAATCGACTTGAGAATGGTCCAGGACGGACCGAAACGTCGTCGTCCCTTCACCTTCTAGTGTGTGGTCTGGTCAACTTAATATCACTGTACACACATACTGATACAACAGAACCCCAATAGGATTAATACACCAGGTGACTGAATATTAAGAGGCGGGACCAAAGAGCCAGAGCTCAACCCCCGCAAGCACAACTAAGTAACTAGTACACACACGATAGTAAACTACCATAAAGCCAAAGGAAAATGCCTTAGTACCCCTGAATTGATGACTGTTGTCAAAAGTCTCTCTTTCAGCTGTCAATCCTGATATAACCTGTCAGCTCCGGTACTCACTATCAACTCTTAGTGTACACTGTCAACCCCAGTATAAACTGTCAACTTGAGTATACACATTGGTGATTTACGCCCCGTTATATGCTGACAGGCGTCAGCATACTACTGCCTTAGAGATTAGGAAGAAAATAGCATCTATTCCCTCAAGCAGCTAATTTCCTGTTCTAGCATCTCAGTATTACGATTCAGAGAGGAAATGCTTGATGTATATTGGGCACACATTCCATCTCTCCGGAACTGGACGAGTTTTTTACATATATATAGAACTGTAAACTCTTACGCACCTTGAAGGAGTCGAACCCGGTCCGTCAGGTTATCATGTTCCTGGCAGTTCAGTACCACTCAGCCAACGATTGTCTAGTGGTTAGAGTAATACTGCTGAGTGGTAGTATTACTGTACTGTACATGGTATCCTAACGGACCAGGTTCGAATCCTTCAGGGGTAAAAAAATTACAGCTGTATATTGGCTTAGGGGACTATTCAAACTTTACAATATTATATATATATATTTATATATATATATATATATATATATATATATATATATATATGTATAATCAGATAAATTTACATTAAAGACTGTATAAATATCTAAGCATCACTGCATAAAGATTATGAATCCTTTAACAGGTTTAGAAATTTCTTGAAAATACTCATAATGCTTTCATATTTTAATCCTCTGAAACGCTTAAGAAAGGTTGAGAGACACTGTTAAAATCCTGAACACCTTTGCTAAATATACAAATTTCTTTAGAAACTATCACTTTACATATTAAAAGATACAGATCCTATTACATGCCAGCAAAGCCTTTACAAAAGAATTGGAACGTTGTAACATATGGAAAAAAATTATTGCTAGCGCTGATATTTCATTACAAAAACAGTTAAAAAGTTGCAAAATATAATGTAAAATCATTTATAAACGAACGAATTGGTTTCAAATATTTAAATACTTTTGCAAGCATCAGTTTTTTTTACTAATAATTAATTTTTTTAACTTTAAAAATATTAAAAAAACTCATTTATTTAGATCTCGACGATTTCTTTAACAAATACCAAGAAACCTATACTATATATATTAATATAATACAAAAAACTAACGAAAATTTACATATAAAATTTATATAAAAATAAACAATTTATACTTGAAGGGGGTGCAGTTGATTTATTTATACAATCTTTATGCAATATTTATACAATCTTCCCGGCTTTTAATAATTATAAAAAATCTTTTAAGATAACACGACCATCTGAAGCAATTGTCTGTATTCTTTTAATAACTTGTGATTCAAACCATTAATGCTTTTGATGATAAAATAATTAAATTAATGTATCTTATATACTGATATTTATTTTGGTATTCACCTAGTTGTGCTTGCGGAGGGTTGAGATTTGGCTCTTTGATCCTGCCTCTCAACAGTCAATCAACTGGTGTACAGATTCGTGAGCCTACTGGGCTCTTTGATCCCGCCTCTCAACAGTCAATCAACTGGTGTACAGATTCGTGAGCCTACTGGGCTCTATCATATATACATTAGAAATTGTGTGTGTGTGTGTGTGTGTGTGTGTGTGTGTGTGTGTGTGTGTGTGTGTGTGTGTGTGTGTGTGAGCTTGTTTATTAGTCTTGTTTTTGTGCGCACTTGTGCTCGAGTGAGTGCGCATTCGTGCGTGTATGTGCCTGGCCTGGATGTGCGTGCGCGCCCTTGTGATTGTGTGTGTGCATGTGTGTGTGTGTGTGTGTGTGTGTGTGTGTGTGTGTGTGTGTGTGTGTGTGTGTGTGTGTGTGTGTGTGTGTGTGTGTGTGTGTGAGTGTGACCTGTATGTGCGTGCGTGCGTGCGTGCATGTTCTCGAGAGCTTTACCCAACGCCTTAAGCGGAGGTCAACTTCCTCGTTTGGTTGGTGTTCATTTGTGGTTTTAATTATCAGTTGGAATGCTCACGTGTACACCTGGAGGTCAGGTATACATGTGCGCGTGCATACACATGAGAAAGGCGGTGTGTGTGTGTGTGTGTGTGTGTGTGTGTGTGTGTGTGTGTGTGTGTGTGTGTGTGTGTGTGTGTAAACTCACCTAATTGTGTCTGCAGGATCGAGCATTGACTCGTGGTTCCCGAATGAGGGATGAGTGTGTGTGTGTGTGTGTGTGTGTGTGTGTGTGTGTGTGTGTGTGTGTTCGGAGTACCGACACCAAAGTCTGTTGAATACTAAATCCCTCGATTAAACCCCCCAAATCCCTATATTCCCTATAAATCCCTATAACTACCTCATCTCTGTCATTCTTATACTCCCCCTCATCCATCATTCCTCCCAATTCCTCTACTCTCATATACCCATCATCATCATCATCATTCTTCCCTCATTTTTAATCATTCCTTAGAAGAACCTTCTAAGGAATCATTCCTCGTCAACCTTCCTTCAATAACTATCCTCATATTCCCTACATACCTCACACTTCTCATCTACAACTGTACTCCACCTCACAATGAGATACTTGGCTGCTAAATCGATCCTTGAAAATCTGTTTTATTGAGTTATTAAGATGCTCCATAAATGATGGAATGCAGTTTATACCTTATATGACAACCCCTGATATGGACGAATATATATATATATATATATATATATATATATATATATATATATATATATATATATATATATATATATATATGTCGTACCTAATAGCCAGAACCCACTTCTCAGCCTACTATGCAAGGCCCGATTTGCCTAATAAGCCAAGTTTTCCTGAATTAATATATTTTTTCTAATTTTTTTCTTATGAAATGATAAAGCTACCCATTTCATTATGTATGAGGTCAATTTTTTTTTATTGGAGTTAAAATTAACGTAGATATATGACCGAACCTAACCAACCCTACCTAACCTAACCTAACCTATCTCTATCGGTTAGGTTAGGTTAGGTAGCAGAAAAAGTTAGGTTAGGTTAGGTTAGGTAGGTTAGGTAGTCGAAAAAACATTAATTCATGAAAACTTGGCTTATTAGGCAAATTGGGACATGCATAGTTGGCTGAGAAGTGCGTTCTGGCTATTAGGTACGACATATATATATATATATATATATATATATATATATATATATATATATATATATATATATATGGAAGAATAGTTCTAGTTTTGTAAAGCAATAATTTTTTTTTGCAAGCATTTATTTTGCATATTTTAACCGATTGGATTAAAAATATCATATGGAATACCAGCAAAAATAATATTGCATGCAATAGCATTGTTAAAATCATTAAAGTTTACATGGACAACTAAGCGCCTTGACTTGCAACTCCGTTCAAAATGCAACTGTTTAATCTAACCGACAACGTACAAACCCAATCAACCCCACTAACCTATCGAGACCACAAATTATACTCTATTACTATTATTATCTCTATTGTACTCTATAATTTAAATTATCCTTTTAAATAACATTTTATCAAATTATTATTTAAATTATATAAATTCTGTCTATATACTTAAATTATACTCTATTATCTATACTATCACAAAAGCAACAGTGACAAAGTTATCAACACAAATGTATATATATTTTTTAGAATATTTGTTTTATCTGATAAAAATAGATAACTGTGATAACTCAGTGATAACTGTATCACTTGTAATATATTATACAGTGTGATAATAAAATATTTCATTCATAAATGAAGTACATATATATATCTGATAATGTATATAAAAATGCAGGATTAAGAAACAAAATAGGCTGGATAAGGATATTTTTTAAGGACTCCAAACACAGCTTCCATTTTAGATATGACAGAGCCCAGTAGGATGTGAGACTTATAAACACATAAGAACAAAGGTAACTGCAGAAGGCCTATTGACCCATACGAGGCAGCTCCTATCTATAACCACCCAATCCCACTCATATACTTGTCCGACCCGCGCTTGAAACAATCCCACCTCCACCACGTCACGCGGCAATTAGTCTACACAGCCGGGTTAAGGGATGAGAGGCGGGGCCCAAGAGCCTTAGCGTTTCCCTCCCTCTTGTACTTACCTAGTTGTGCTTGCGGGGGTTGGGCTCTATCATATCTACACTTGAAACTGTGTATGGAGTCTGCCTCCACCACTCTCCCCCTCTTGTGCCGAGTATTGAATGATTACTCTAGACAGAACCTGTCAAACCGTAGACAGGGAACAGGTGGGTTGATGCCGGAAGAGAGAGACAGCAAGATGCTGCCTAACCAGACACCCGTCAATCACGCCTGAATCTCTAACCAGACACCTGTCAATCATATCACATTCCCATAGTCGATACTTATTTTTACACAACGGAACGTGTCTCTGTTTACTTTATAGACTTTAAAGGACACGTTATCTTGAGAGGATTTCGGGGCTTAGCGTCCCCGCGGCCCTGTCCTCGATCAAGCCTCCTTTTTGTTACACATCCCCCAGGAAGCAGCAGCAGCAGCTGTCTAACTCCCAGGTACCTATTTACTGCTAGGTGAACACGGGGCGTCAGAAAGAAACTCTGCCCATTTGTTTCCACCTTCGCCAGGGATCGAACCTCAGGACTACGAATCCCGAGCGCTGTCCACTTGGCCGTCAGGCCCCCTACACTATTATTTTATATATTACTCTTTTGTAAATTACTAAAGTTGTAATCTAGATCAACTGTTAACGCACAGCGGTTAACGAATGCATTTTCTTGATCTGATTTGTTGCTCAGGAGGCCTGGTCGACGACCGGGCCGCGGGGACACTAAGCCCCGGAAGCACCTCAAGGTAACCATATGTCATCAATGTTGAACATTGCAAAGCTTGAGTGGAACAAGTAGACTGTTGCATTTTACATTTTGCATCGGTAGGGAAGGTGGTGAAGGGGGGGGGGGAAGGTGGTGAAGGGTAGGGAAGGTGGTGAAGGGTAGGGAAGGTGGTGAAGGGTAGGGAAGGTGGTGAAGGGTAGGGAAGATGGTGGAAGGGTAGTGAAGATGGTGAAGGGTAGGGAAGGTGGTGAAGGGTAGGGAAGGTGGTGAAGGGTAGGGAAGGTGGTGAAGGGTAGGGAAGGTGGTGAAGGGTAGGGAAGGTGGTGAAGGGTAGGGAAGGTGGTGAAGGGTAGGGAAGATGGTGGAAGGGTAGTGAAGATGGTGAAGGGTAGGGAAGGTGGTGAAGGGTAGGGAAGGTGGTGAAGGGTAGGGAAGGTGGTGAAGGGTAGGGAAGGTGGTGAAGGGTAGGGAAGGTGGTGAAGGGTAGGGAAGGTGGTGAAGGGTAGGGAAGGTGGTGAAGGGTAGGGAAGGTGGTGAAGGGCAGGGAAGGTGGTGAAGGGTAGGGAAGGTGGTGAAGGGGGAGGGAAGGTGGTGAAGGGCAGGGAAGGTGGTGAAGGGTAGGGAAGATGGTGGAAGGGTAGTGAAGATGGTGGAAGGATAGGGAAGGTGGTGAAGGGTAGGGAAGATGGTGGAAGGGTAGTGAAGATGGTGGAAGGATAGGGAAGGTGGTGAAGGGTAGGGAAGGTGGTGAAGGGCAGGGAAGGTGGTGAAGGATAGTGAAGGATGGTGGAAGGATAGTGAAGATGGTGGAAGGATAGTGAACAATGGTGGAAGGATAGTGAAGGACGGTGCAGGCACTCTGGCCGTCAGCATTAGTACACCGAACAACCGTCCACGCCCCGTTACTTATGTGCAGCGGGACACCTGAAAATTAGGCTAATTAGTGCCGAAGACGCTCGCTAATTACCTGTCGGCGACTACAAAGGCGAGGTCAATATAATTAAGCCACAGTAGCCAGTAATAATGACCCGGTGGAGGATTGAGCCATGATGCCCATGGAATACGTTTCTAGGTAACCCCTCAGACCACCACCACTAGACCACAACTCCCACCACAACTACCACCATCCCAACCATCTCCAACCCCTTCCTAGACAACCCTTAGACCACCACCACTAGACCACAACTACCACTCCCACCACACCTACCACCATCCCAACCATCTCCAACCCCTTCCTAGACAACCCTTAGACCACCACCACTAGACCACAACTACCACTCCCACCACACCTACCACCATCCCAACCATCTCCAACCCCTTCCTAGACAACCCTTAGACCACCACCACTAGACCACAACTACCACCACAACTACCACCATCCCAACCATCTCCAACCCCTTCCTAGACAACCCTTAAACCACCATAACTACCAGCACCACCACCACTAGACCACAACTACCATCACCACCACCATCTCATTTGGCAGGTTAAGAACTCCTTCCGATGATATTGCAAAGCTTGACATGCAACTAAGAGCAACTTTGGTACATATATACAGGCTAGAGACAGCACCTAAGGGGGCAATATGCCCCCCCTTAGGTCAGTACATGCAAAGTACTGATGCACTAAGGGTACGGAAAGTACTTCAGATGGGCGCTTTGCACTTTATTGAAACCATGCCATTAGAGGAGCAAAAGGTGGCATTCACAAACCTCTCGCAAGAGCTTAGAATATTTAATCGTCCAAAGCCATGTGTACATTACACGAGCATATGTGAATTAATTTATTTATTGAGATACAGAGAGAGAGAGAGAGAGAGAGAGAGAGAGAGAGAGAGAGAGAGAGAGAGAGAGAGAGAGAGAGAGAGAGAGAGAGAGGAGAGAGAGGAGAGAGAGGAGAGAGAGAGAGAGAGAGAAACAGAGGGAGCTGGAAGCAGAGGGAGCGAGAAGTAGAGAGAGAGAGAGAGAGAGAGAGAGAGAGAGAGAGAGAGAGAGAGAGAGAGAGAGAGAGAGAGAGAGAGAGAGAGAGAGAGAGAGAGAGAGAGAGGAGAGAGAGGAGAGAGAGAGAGAGAGAGAGGAGAGAGAGAGAGAGAGAGAGAGAGAGAGGAGAGAGAGGAGAGAGAGAGAAACAGAGGGAGCTGGAAGCAGAGGGAGCGAGAAGTAGAGAGAGAGAGAGAGAGAGAGAGAGAGAGAGAGAGAGAGAGAGAAAGAGAGAGAGAGAGAGAGAGAGAGAGAGACAGACAGAGACAGACACAAATGAATGTGTGATGACAGATTGTTCCAGCAGAGATCTTTATGTGATAATTCTGAGATAATTCTCTCAGACAGAGAATGTAAGACACACGAATGAAGACACGAAACTGCGAATGAATGCAGCTTCGTCTTTCATAAGACACTCACATCTAACAATCAGTCGACACCCTGGACCTTTCTTCCAGAAATAAACACACTAAAAACAATCAATTTCTGACACATACAAACTCAAAAAAAATAAACAAATGTGTGAAGAATACAAGGATAAATAGACTTGAGAAATATCCCAGGGTTAAAAAAAACAGGCCTAAAATATAAAAAAAATTGATTGAAAATATGTTTGACAGATCTAGTGCTAAAAGTGTACCACCCCCAATTGCTGTGTCATGTCGAACGCGCGTTTTAAAAAAATGAAAAAATAGATAGAAGAAAAAAAAAGTTTTTTTTAATTTTTTTTCAGTCGGCCTTATTCAGCCCTGACCTATTTTTACACCCGGCTCAAATAGGCTGGACTCTAAATGGTGTTGTCGAATAGGTTGCATTATGAGAATTGGCTTAGAGGAGAAGAGAGGATTGTTGAACAGAACTGCTAGGTTGGGAGTGTACACTATCCAGCCTTGCTGTAAGGACGATTGGCAGATGAGTTTTTGTGGATTGGAATTAAATTTACTCAGCGGGGCATTTGGTTTGTTCAAATAACGCTGATTCAGCGATGAATGAACCTCGACCACGTCGATGAATCAACGATATTCATGCATGTTTTGCCCACCGGGAATTAGCGCCCCTTGCATCATTATTCATTTTTCTAGGTATTCATGTCATTTCTTGAGGTGACATGCAAGTTGGTCCCTTGTTAACTCATGTTAACACTTCACCCTACCTGGCAGATTCACCCTACCTGGCAGATTCACCCTACCTGGAAGGCAACATCTAAAGCTTCACCCAAGTAGGAGGAATTCCTCACACATGAGGAATGTGTTAAATCGCAGGATGAGCAATCCTTATATAGGATTGAAAATAGGGGTTTCTATTAACACCCTTATATAGGGTTGAAAATAGGGGTTTCTTCCTATTAATACTCCTTATATAGGGTTGAAAATAGGGGTTTCTTCCTATTAACACCCCCTTATATAGGGTTGAAAATAAGGGTTTCTTTCTATTAACACCCCTTATATAGGGTTGAAAATAGGAGTGTCTTCCTATTAACACCCCTTTATATAGGGTTGAAAATAAGGTGTTTCTTCCTTTTAACAACCATTACATAGCGTTGAAAATAGGGGTTTCTTCCTATTAACAACCCTTAAATTAGGGTTGAAAATAGGGGTTTCTTCCTATTAACACCCCTTTATATAGGGTTGAAAATAAAGGGTTTCTTCCTTTTAACAACCATTCCATAGCGTTGAAAATAGGGGTTTCTTCCTATTAACAACCCTTAAATTAGGGTTGAAAATAGGAGTTTCTTCCTATTCCTGGGTATTATACATGCCATGGAAGGGGTTAGGATAAGGATTTGGGATTTATCGATCTATCTGTTTGCGATCGTTGTGTTTGTGTTTGCAAATAACTCTATTATGCAAGCACAAACAGATGAATTCATAACCCATACAAATATATGGGATTCATAACTCATATATTTACACGGATTATGAGCACATATGAATGGAATTTATTTACGAGATATTGAGAAATGCAAGTGCTTAAAATTTTCACACTCCATGCATTCAAATTCCAAATTATATATATATATATATATATATATATATATATATATATATATATATATATATATATATATATATATAAATAAATATATATATATATATATATATATATATATATATATATATATATATATATATATATATATACATATATTGCAATATATATATATATTGCTCATGCTGGCACAGGTTTTGGACCCTACTGCGCCACCTCCTCCGCTATAAAAACACATTTTATGTATATTATATACGATATACATCACTATATATGATGATCTACACTTCACGCCTCAGTTCCTACTGACCAATAAGCACTGAGGGACGAGTACACCCACCTACACCCACTGCCACCCTTCCCACCTACACCCACTGCCACCCTTCCCACCTACACCCCCTGCCACCCTTCCCACCTACACCCACAGCCACCTACACCCTTCCCACCTACACCCACTGCCACCCTTCCCACCTACACCCCCTGCCACCCTTCCCACCTACACCCACAGCCACCTACACCCTTCCCACCTACACCCCCTGCCACCCTTCCCACCTACACCCCCTGCCACCCTTCCCACCTACACCCACAGCCACCTACACCCTTCCCACCTACACCCACTGCCACCTACACCCACCTACACCCACTGCCACCTACACCCTTCCCACCTACACCCACTGCCACCTACACCCTTCCCACCTATACCCACTGCCACCCTTCCCACCTACACCCACTGCCACCCTTCCATATAAACCGCACCTCCACCATTCACGAACCCTTCTAAATGGGTCCGACCTCCCCCCTTACCCCTTATATATGGCCCAGCTGACCCTTCTGCACGCCCTGGTCTATAAAGAAGGGGGAAATGGAGGCGCACGAAGTACTCCAGTGAAGGAGGAGAGATAACGGCCCGATAACCCAAAGATAAGCGCCCAGAGGTCTTGACTGGGGGGTGTGTAGTCTGGTATTCATCAAACACCCGAATCCTTTACGACTTCCCTTACGAGCAACTTTATATCTCCCCTTTGGGATTGGAATTAGAATTAGATTTATATAGCTTTCCCATTTTTTTTTTAAACCGAAGGGTGAGTTTATTTAGTCAGTGTCAGTCATCCTGGGTGTGAATATACCTGAATTAACCTGCATTTTACCTGTATTTACCTGAGGGTGGTGGTGTGTGGCTTGAGGTCATTGAGAGACATTTATTTAGATGTGATAAGATAAGAAATGTGATAAGAAATGTGGTGATTAACC
This sequence comes from Procambarus clarkii, assembly GCF_040958095.1. Taxonomy (NCBI): domain Eukaryota; kingdom Metazoa; phylum Arthropoda; class Malacostraca; order Decapoda; family Cambaridae; genus Procambarus; species Procambarus clarkii. The sequence continues at coordinate 11,757,629 of NC_091236.1, forward strand.
TGTTGAAGGCACTTAGTAATCTGGTATTATATTCTTCTTGAAGGGATATTAACTTAGTTCCTTCTTGGTCTTGTTGATTGTACAAGTACTTAACACCTGATAACTGCATGCAAGTGTTTGATGTCAAGTGCTTCGGTTATGTCTAATCTCCTGTTATCGACGTCTCTCTCGATCATTTCCGTGTTGCTAATCAGGATATCGATAGTGATAGTCTGGCTGTGTGGTCTTTAACAGCCATATTGATTGCACTCATTCAGGCCCTATGAAGGAGATGACAATAAAATTCGATTCCAATTCAGGGGCCTTATACGCGATTCGAACCTGCGTCTCCAGGGTGTAAACCACTTACAAGTTTAGTGAATACTTAGAGAGGTGTAGAGAGGTTTTGAGACCCCCACATTGTATCCAACACCCGGCTACACTCGCGGTTTTGTAGGCACAGATATTTCACCAATACGAGGTAAACAGACGCATCAGGTGTAAGGAAACATGCCCAAACGTCTCGCCCTGAACGATAGTCGAACTCAAGGCTACTAGCCAACATAAACCCGAAACGGAGACCCGAGAACACTAACTCACACACAAAAAAAGAATCCTTTTATGGGAGATGAAGGATGGGGGGGGGGGGGGAGGGAGGGAAGTATCAAGGAAAAGCGCCAAGCCATTACGACTATATAACACTGGGAAGGGGTCAGGATAAGGATTTGGGATGGGACAGGGGAAAGGAATGGTGCCCAACCACTTGGACGGTCGGGGATTGAACGCCGACCTGCATGAAGCGAGACCGTCGCTCTACAGTCCAGTCCAAGAGGGGGGAGAGGACAATTAATAACAGTCTAATCTAATCTAATTTAAACTAACCTAACCTAGCTTAACCCCCAACCTAACCTAATCAAACTTAGCTTAACCCAATCTAACCCAACCTAGGCATGACGTCACTAATGTCGTTACAGATTTCAGACTCTAACGGGTTTAGCTCGACGTGCTACAGCCTCGACCTGTAGGGAATGGTTCTGTAACATACTTCCTGCGACTCGAACGCTCGAAAGAGGGGTTGATGGAAGAGCAGGGAGGGAGTGTAGGTGGTGTTTAAGGCGGGGTGAGGTGTATTGGGGAGGTGGGTGGGGGTTGGTCTATTAATTTTTTTTTTTTAAATTTTGCCCCGAGGGGCGAGTTTATTGGGCAGCGCCACTCATCTTGTGAGTGAACATACCGCCATAGCAGAATGTACAACACTCCCCAATAGGAAGAAAACCCGCTGGGTTGTTCATTGGTCTATTGTTTGCTTGAGGGTCAGGAGGAATTCTATGAAATAGGAGGCCAACAGAACATTATTATATCATGTAATATTCATTCAATGATTTTCTATACACTGGGAAGCAGTGTGTCCGTAGGCCTGGGAATATTTTCCCATAGGGCGGCCTAGGATTAGCCAGGGAAAATGTCGGCCTACCGCCAACAGGGGCCGTGTGACGTCCTTTACCATATATTATGTGGTCAACTTTGTAGTTAAACGAGACAAAGGAAAGGAAATGGAGGCGGAGGGAATGATGCCAGGGGGTCCAGATTCACGAAGCAGTTACGCAAGTACTTACGAACGTGTACTCACCTTGTTGTACTCACCTAGTTGTGTTTGCGGGGGTTGAGCTGTGGCTCTTGGGTCCCGCCAAAGAACCAAAGACGTGTGTACATCTTTCCTCAATCTTTGAGGGCTTTGTTTACTTTTATTTAAACAGTTTACAAGCATAAAAACTGCCCAATCAACTGTTGTTGTTGTTATAAACAGCCTCCTGGTGCTTCGGAGCTCATTAACTGTTTAATAATTGTAAACAAAGGCGTCAAAGATTGAGAAAAGATGTACAGGTTCGTAAGTGCTTGCGTAACTGCTTCGTGAATCTGGCCCCAGGGTTCTAGAGCACAGAAGAACGACGACTCTCTTTCTCTCTCTCACCCCAATCACTTGGGCTGGACGGTAGAGCGACGGTCTCTCTTCATGCCGGTTGGCGTTCAATCCCCGATCGTCCAAGTGGTTGGGCACCATTCCGTTCCCCTCCCTCCCCCGTCCCATCCCAAATCCTTATCCTGACCCCTTCCCAGTGCTATATAGTCGTATGGCTTGGCGCTTTCCCCCCTGATAATTCCCTAATTCTCTCTCTCTCTCTCTCTCTCTCCTCCTTCTATCTCTCTCCTCCATCTCTCTCTCTCTCTCTCTCTCTCCTCCCTCTCTCTCTCTCTCCTCCCTCCCCCCCTCTCTCTCTCTCTCTTTCTCTTCTCTCTCTCTTCTCTCTCTCTCTCTCTTCTCTCTCTCTCTCCTCTCTCTCTCTCCTCTCTCTCTCACCTCCCTCTCCCTCTCCCCACTGGTCGCGGATGCCCCGTCGACTTGCACTAAGAATGTCACCCCCAGATATAATCAGCCGGGTCTTAAGCTTGTCAAGGATTAAATGAACGAATCCACATCAGTGAAGCAACAGACTAAGGCCAGTCAGCTGTCCTCACCTCTCATATCCATCGTATCCTCATCGTAAGTATACATGCTTTTTTTTTTTTAATGAGTATTCCTAGAGGGTAAGTTTTATCTCGCGTCTCTAAACTCGCTTTCCAATCAGGTATACATAACCGACAGGCTGAGGGAACTACATCTCACGTCGCTGGAAGACACAAGAGCCCGGGAGGACATGATCACCACATACAAAATTCTCAGGGGGAATTGACAGGGTAGACACGGATGGATTATTTAACACGGGTGGTACACGAACAAGGGGACACAAGTGGAAGCTGAGTACCCAAATGAGCCACAGAGACGTCAGAAAGAACGATTTCAGTGTCAGAGTAGTTAGTAAATGGAATGCATTAGGAAGTGATGTGGTGGAGGCTGACTCCATACACAGTTTCAAATGTAGATATGATAGAGCCCAGTAGGCTCAAGAACCTGTACACCAGTAGATTGACGGTTGAGAGGCGGGACTAAAGAGCTAGAGCTCAACCCCAGCAAGCACAACTAGGTGAATACAAACAGGTGAATACACAATACACAGTTTCAAATGTAGATATGATAGAGCCCAGTAGGATCAGGAACCTGTACACCTGTTGATTGACAGTTGAGAGGCGGGACCAAAGAGCCAGAGCTCAACCCCCGCAAACACAACTAGGTGAGTACAAACACACACACACGCAATCACGCACGCTACCTCTTCACCAACACACCCAGCACGCTCCACGCACACCCAATACAAAAAAAAAAAATGCTTACATAAATCAATTTCCCATTAAAACGACGAGAATGATAAAAATGTCAATAAAACTGAGATTAAGTCATCAGTAAAATTAAAAGAACCACCACTTGTGAAAACACGTGAACTCACCGATGACAGCAAACAGGATCCAGAGCGAATGATGAATGTTTTTATTTTTTGATTTCGTTATCTTGAGGTGTGAGGGAGGAAGAGGAATGGAGGGAGAGAGGTAGAGAGAGGGAAGAGAGAGAGAGAAGAGAGACAGAAATGTGGTTCTTGGACTTGAGGGAGAATAGGGGATGGAAGTAAGGGCAGAAGATTGGGGAAATGGAGACAGGGACGAAGGGAGAGGGGATGGTAGAAGAAGCGGAAGGAGAGGAAGGGTAAGAGATGGAGAAAGGAGGGATGGAGAGAGTAGGATATAGATGGAGAGACTGAGGGAGACAGGGGTCAGAGAAGGGAGTGGATTAAATTCTTCATAGATTCATAACCCTGAAGTTATCAGGTCTAGCTCCCCTCCCCCCCAATCTCCCTCTCCCTCTCTCTCTGGTTTATGCTTATTTAATGGTCCGCCTGGCGTTGACACAACGATAGCTCGCCTACAAGCTTAATTGTTTGGCTAGTTCATTATTGCTAGTTTAACACACTGATATGTATATGTTTTTAGATGACATGTACCTACGAGCAGATGCGAATTCACTCTCTCTCTCTCTATATATTATATATATATATATATATATATATATATATATATATATATATATATATATATTAATATATTTTGGTAGCAGTCTTTCTTTTAAGTATATTTCTTAAAAAACGACAGAAAGTTTTAGATTTATGATTCTGGCACGAATCTTCTCGATATTCCTTATGTTTTTCTTCACTGAAGCAGGAAGATTAAAAATGAACTCTTCAAAGTTAATTTTTACTTTTTAATTTGGGTCTGACGTCTAGTGATGAACGTTTCGTAAGGTCTCTCCTTACATTCTCAAAGGCAAATTCTACCATGTTAGCACCTGGTTATATCCTCTTACGGTGAGGTGGTTAGGTGACATATGGATGAATGACATTATATGGGGTATTAATGGGGGTATTAATTTTTTTTTATTAATGGGGGTATTACATTAAGAGTGTGGCATGTTGGCAGTTTAGGCTCTGCTGGTTGCTTCCGTTCCTGTTGCAGGGTAATTCGGTCCAGCTTCTGCATTGGCCCAGGGTCTTGAAGTGGGTAGAGTGTAATTGTATATTAACTTTTTATTGATTACTGGTCTAGATTTCTTGATGTGCAGCGCTTCACTGATGTCTAATCTTCTATTGTCATTGTATCTATCAATTATTTCGGTGTTGCTCGTAAAACTATCCCTGGTGATCGTCCCGTTGTGTGTGGCGATTGTTCCTTGATGGAGCCCTGTTGTTTATGCATTGTTAAACGCCTAGAGAGACGTTGTTGTCTTGCCTATATATTGAGATCGTTGGGGCTGACAATAAGAACATAAGAACATAAGAACAAAGGCAACTGCAGAAGGCCCGTTGGCCCACACGAGGCAGCTCCTATTTATAACCACCCAATCCCACTCATATACTTGTCCAACCCGCGCTTGAAACAATCGAGGGACCCCACCTCGTTACGCGGCAATTGGTTCCACAAATCAACAACCCTGTTACTGAACCAGTATAAGATTGGGCACGTGAACGCGTTAACAACGTTAGTTTCTTTCAAGGCATTGTTCTTGGTGTCGGGAGAATTCTTCATTAGCCGGTTGGCGGTTTTCATAATCTCATAAACTAACAATATATTATGATCAAATCCACAAGGACCGTGACGAGGATTCGAACCTCGCAGAAAGTAAAGGAAGTACCTAAGCAAACATTAGTTGTGGGAGATTCCCAGATAAGGTATTTGGATAGAACGTTTTGTGCTAGAGATAGGGGGGAACAGGTTAAGGGTTTGCTATCCCGGAGCTGGCATTGGTGATATTATAAACAACATGAATGATATTATGGCTGGTAATGGGAACAATCCCATTATTTGCATTAGCGTGGGAGGAAATGATGTTGGTCGAGTCAGGAGTGAGGAACTGATTCAGAGGTATAAAACAGCCATAGAGTTAGTTAGGAGCAAGGGAGGAATCCCGATCATATGTGGCATTCTTCCAAGAAAGGGAGTGGGAAATGAATGGATATCGAGGGCACTTGGTGTCAATTGCCGGCTGGAAAGATATTGCAAATCAAATGCAATATCTTTCATAGACAACTGGGAACACTTCTATGGAAGAAATGAAATGTATGCTCGTGATGGGGTGCATCTATCGAGAGCTGGGGTTGTTGCTGTTGCGAACTCGCTAGAAGAAGTGGTTAGAGGTGTTTGTTTGGGTTTAAACTGTTAGTAGATAGAGGTATGGGAATTGATTTGGAGGAAGGAGGTAATAAAAGTATGTGTTTGTGGGAGAAAGGAATTGGCAAAACGATCAGGGAAAGAGAAGGTCCGCAAAATAACAATTCACTTAGGGTATATTACACTAACAGTAGAAGTCTAAGAAATAAAATTAACGAATTAAATGCTCTTGTCTGCACAGAAAAAATAGATATTATTGCACTTACCGAAACGTGGATGAATGTAGAAAATAGAGAACTATTAGCTGAATATCAAATATATGGATTTAAACTATTTCACACAGATAGATATATTAGACGAGGAGGTGGAGTAGCCATATATGTTAGGGACAATTTGAAATGTAGTCTCAAAGAGGGAATCAAAACAGAGCCACACACAGAAACTATTTGGATTGAATTAAACGAAAAAGCTAATAATATTATAATAGGAGTAATATATAGGCCACCAAATTTAGACAGAATGGAAGCAAAGCATCTATGGGATGAAATATCTAGAGCATCTAGATCTAACAGTATTTATGTCATGGGTGACTTTAATTTTAGCGGAATAAACTGGTTGAACAAAACAGGGAATAGTGAAGCAGAAGATTTTCTAGAATTAATTGACGATTGCTTTCTTACGCAACACATTAAGAAACCAACACGGGAAAATAATATTTTAGATTTAGTGTTAACTAACAGGGAAACGCAAATTAATGACATCGAAATAGGGAGTGAGCTAGGGAGCAGTGATCACAAAGAAATCAGATTTAGCATAGAATGGAATAGACCAGTAGGAGAAAATTCTGTTAAAGTGCCAGATTTTCGAAAAGCTGATTTTAATAGCCTAAGAAATTTTTTGGGTCAAATTGATTGGAAAGGCTTGGGTATGGGGTGTGGGCCGGTCTTGGAGCGAGACATGAACCCAGCGATAGGTGACTTAAATGGGGATTTCGATGTGGATTCAATATATAACTTATTTAAGAATATTCTAAACAAAGCACAGGAACGTAGTATACCATACAAATTGAATAGATCGTATACTAATGACCCAAAGTGGATAACAAAGAATTTGAAGAACCTTATAGGTAAAAAGAGAGCTTGGTACAAAAGGATTAAAAATGGGGAGGTCACTTTAGAACAGGAATTCGTACAACTGGTTAGAAATGTTAAAAAAGAGATAAGGAAAGCAAAAAGGAACTATGAAGTTCGCATAGCAGGGCAAGCAAAGACAAATCCTAAAGGGTTTTTTCAGTTATATCGTACTAAGACTAGGGAAAGGATAGGTCCATTAAAAACTGAGACAGGTCAAATAACAGATAGTGATGAAGAGATGAGTAGTATTTTTAATAAATATTTTGTATCTGTATTTACTAAAGAGGAACTTAACAATATGCCTTCAGCCGAACAAGTCTATGTGGGTGGGGACGAGGACAGGTTGACGAGTTTAGCAGTTACCAGGGAGGATGTTCTTAAACAAATAGTAAAACTCAAACCAAACAAATCCCCAGGGCCGGATGAAGTGTTTGCTAGGGTGCTTAAAGAATGCAAAGAGGAGCTTTGTGACCCACTGTCAACCATATTTAATAAATCAATAGAGTCAGGCAGAGTGCCAGAGTTTTGGAAAGTTGCTAATGTGATACCAGTTTTTAAGAAAGGAGATAGATCACTTGCGTCTAACTATCGACCAATTAGCCTAACGTCTATTGTGGGAAAGTTACTCGAATCTATAATAGCAAATAAAATTCGTCTTCATCTTGAAAAACATAAATTAATAATTGAGTCGCAACATGGTTTTATAAATGGCCGTTCATGTTTAACAAATTTGTTATCATTTTATTCTAGCATTGTTGAGGCAGTTGATAGTGGTAAGGATTGCGATGTTGTATACCTTGACTTTAGCAAAGCTTTTGATACAGTGCCACATGAAAGACTGATTAAAAAAATAGAGTCTCATGGTATTGGGGGTGCTATATTAAGCTGGATTAGGGCATGGCTATACCAAAGGAAACAGAGAGTTAGTATAAATGGAATCAAGTCAGAGTGGGAAAATGTTGTAAGTGGAGTGCCTCAAGGCTCTGTCCTGGGACCTCTGTTGTTTATAATTATATAAATAATAAACATATAAACATATAAACATATAAATGATTTAGATTCAGGTTTGAGTAGCAACATTTGCAAATTTGCCGATGATACGAAAATCGGTAGGGAAATTAATTCGGAGGAGGACTCACTATCACTTCAAGTTGATCTAGATAGGGTTTTGAAATGGTCAAAGGAATGGCAGATGCAGTTTAATGCTGATAAATGTAAAGTTCTGAGGTTAGGTAATGATGATAGAGTTACAAGATACGAGCTAGATGGTGTTGTGATTGCGAAGTCGGATTGCGAAAGGGATCTGGGAGTTATGATTAGTAAGAATTTAAAACAAAAGGATCAATGCATAAATGTTCGTAATAAGGCAAATCGGACACTTGGATTTATTAATCGCAGCGTTAGTAACAAGACACCTGGTGTGGTTCTCAAGCTATATCTTGCTCTAGTTAGGCCCCATTTAGATTATGCAGTTCAGTTTTGGTCGCCATATTATAGAATGGATATAAATTCACTTGAACGTGTCCAGCGTAGGATGACTAAGTTAATTCCCCAAATTAGAAATCTTTCATATGAAGAAAGATTAACAAAGCTTAAGTTGCATTCACTGGAAAGGCGAAGAGTTAGGGGTGACATGATAGAGGTTTACAAGTGGATGAATGGACATAACCGGGGGGATATTAATAGGGTATTAAAAGTATCAACACAGGACAGAACACGAAACAATGGATATAAATTGGATAAGTTTAGATTTAGGAAAGACTTGGGTAAATACTGGTTCAGTAACAGGGTTGTTGATTTGTGGAACCAATTGCCGCGTAACATTGTGGAGGTGGGGTCCCTCGATTGTTTCAAGCACGGGTTGGACAAGTATATGAGTGGGATTGGGTGGTTATAGAATAGGAGCTGCCTCGTATGGGCCAATAGGCCTTCTGCAGTTACCTTTGTTCTTATGTAAAACTCAATAGCTGGCTTTTGTATAGCAAAACCCAATATCTGGCTTTTGTATAGCAAAACTCAATAGCTGGCTTTTGTATAGCAAAACCCAATAGCTGGCTTTTGTATAGCAAAACTCAATATCTGGCTTTTGTATAGCAAAACCGAATAGCCCACTTACTGCTGGGTGAACAGAGGCGTACAGTTAAGGATTGGCGTCTAGTCAATCCTCCCCAGTTTGGATACGAACCTGGGCCAACATCTTTGAGATGGACATATCCGAATTCCGGTCAAGATCGTACAAGGCGACTTAGCTTAAATCCTGACCCGTTGTGATTGGACTGGCCAATACGCAAGAGCCTTCAACCCCCAGCAGATGGCAACCACAACACAAGACGTTCAGCCGTATAAGCCTTATGATTATACTGGTCCGTTGTCAAAAACATCACTCCATCTCTATACCGCTACAATGGCTTCGAAAAGCATTACACCATCTTCCCAAAATACCGCTCGAATTATTCCCGAGATCCCTATATACACCTTTCCAGAATACTTATCAAAGTCAAAAAACTAACGTCACTCTACCAGTTAGCTGCTCGGTTTCACCCAAGAGATGAGAAATCTCAGTCAAGGAGTCTCAATACCACTTGCAAAGGATTACGATCCCTCTTGAATACACCTCGATACCTCTTGAAGGAGTACGTTCATCTCCAGAGTGTTAGATAATGATTCAGAGGACATGTGTGACCGCAGGTAATTTCTCTTGACTTCACCTGAGGAGATAAGAAGTCGATAGCTTCTTAGGGCTACACAAGGATGGGAAAGGAATATTTCAGTTCAATAATGAGACATATTATTAGTCTCTGCTAATAGTCCTGAAGTTACAAATTTAATATTGTGGTAGAAATCTGTATATATATCTATATATCTGCTTGTAATGTGATATAGGAAAGTCTCTCACTCTCTCTCTCTCTCTCTCACTCTCTCTCTCTCTCTCACTCTCTCTCACTCTCTCTCTCTCACTCTCTCTCTCTTACTAACCATATTCCTAAACGTCAGCGAAAAACAGAGCTTAAATTTTAATTTCATTCGGTTGGACTGTTTTAATAAATGATTTACAAATAGGTGTGTGAATTTTTTTTATTTACAACCAGGTTTCTGCATGAAGCTTCTTTGCTATCGGGTTTACTGATATTTTCAATATTGTCCTTGAAAGTTAATATGTATATCTTTACTTGGTTATCTTGTTTCAATTATTTCC